>NC_053139.1:4573872-4835095 GCF_016808335.1 Panicum virgatum | reverse complement strand
GATCAATAGGCTGGGGAAGCCAGGTGCAGCTTGGCAATCGCCCTGGGTCCATCCTTCCTCAGCCATCTGAAAACAAAGATAGAGTGAAGATCTTGCACGAATATTTGCGGTACACAAAGGGGTAGATGGTTTTTATTTATGGCATCATGGTGGGGTACAACTTCATGGGTACATGATTATTTGAGCAAGGGTTCTAGCTTAGAGACTACTCCTATCATGGGGATTCTTCCTCAATTCTAAAGGAGCGCTTCTTCAGTGGGAGGTGCTGATCCATCACATCATCCTCGGTCTGAGTTCCTTTATCCCAGTGGGTTTCTTCGGGTTCTTCTTCTTCAGTCTGAGCGCCAACGTCCCAATGGGTTTCCATGGGTTCTTCCTCTTCTTCGTCTTCCTCTATCCATCCACCTATTCCCCAGCGAGCCTCGTATCTCCGCAACTGAGCCTGGAGAGCGGCTAGCGAGTTCTCGGCGCGTGTGGCTCTTGCCCGCTGTTCTTCCAGTTCTTCCTCTTTTTCATCCATTTGGACCTGGAGGGCGGCTAGGGAATACTCGGCATGGAAAGTCCTCGCCCGTTGTTGCTCCATCTCCTGGGTTGCTTTTTCTGCTCTGTGGACCTGCTGCTTCAGTTGTGCTGCTTGCTCACGATAGAGCTCATCCAGGCCGGTGAGATAGATGGATAAGTGAGAGACCGTGTCTTCTAGGTCTTCTTCTTCTCTTCCAAGTCCTCTCATCCTGGCAATCCATGTGCGTCCTCTTCCTTCAGTCGGCGGGAAAAATCCCATAGGAGTCCGCTGAAGGTGATGCTTGTAGATCACTCGGAGCCGTCGCAGGGCTTTACGGGCGGCTTTCCGATAGGTATCCGGGAAGCGGAAACCAGTGGTGGAGATGAACCAAGGGTCCACATCAGGGTAGCGGGTGCTTCTTGCTATGAAGATCATCAGGTCACACCGAAGAGTACCCTTGGAGTCGTACTCCCGATAGAGAAACTCTGGCGGATCCACAACTCCAATGCGTTCCAGGCTGAGTATCAACAGCTTAGGAAGGCCGGGCTCTGCGAAACAGATTCCGCCGATCCATCCATTGTCAGCCATCTGGAACAGGGCAAGAACCAAGGGTAAGTATTTGTGTGAGGAAAGGATTAAGGATCGAAAAGTCCTAAGGTGAAAGGTCATGAAAATGGGTTTCGCTCCTAGGGTCACGTCCTACGGCCAACCTACGGCTCTGATACCACCTGAAGCGTCCCCTCATAAGAGAAGACTAAAATGTGATACAAAACATCAGTCCCAGGAGGCTGATGCCACATTTATTACATCAGATGGTTCAAAACCTTACAAACCTTGGCGGACACTCGATACATATGATAATAATAATTAACCAGGCTACGACATAACACCAGACTGCAAACCACATAGGGTCTACTACGGGCTCAGAGTACTGCGACAGCGGAGGCATCTCAACAGGGCCGGTTCCACAGGCAAGGTTGGGTGTAGAACGGTAACCCTACTCGGCGTCGTCTGGCACGAAGTCTGGATCTTCTTCTGTAAAAAGTAAGAGTGGGGTGAGTACAAACGTACTCAGCAAGTCCAAACACACCCACGGAGGGGGGGTTTATATCAGAATAATATGCATTGGTAAAGCAAGGATAAGGTTACGGTTTAATTTGCGGAAAAAACGATATTTCATGCAGGGGTTTATTTTAAAGAGAGCCTTTATGAAAATCAATTTCAGAAGTAGCACGGAGTTTCCAAATTTTAAACTGCTACCGGACTCCCCGTCCGCCGTAGCACACGGCACCACTGCCGGAACCAATTCCCAAAACAACTCACACCAGCCCATCCCAAGGAAACACTAGTTATGTGACCACACCATAACTCGCCCAATACCGTGGGCACGGACTATTCGAATAGATTCTTAACTCTGCAGAGGTGTGCAATTTTACCCACAAGTAGGATACCACAACTCGAACACCGTCGTGTCGGTGTAGATCCCAACATAGCCATTACCCACCATAGCTAAGCCTGACTAGCCATCACGGGATGCACCAAGGGGTCATTGACCGTTCACTTAGGTATAACCGGGCATAAGTCACTCGAGGCTTATCCCTTCTCCTTAGACACCCGTTGCTCTCAGCTCTCCTGATGGCTATCACACCAACTAGTGGGATTTATGCTACGCCGTTGCCCATTCAACGGTCGAGTGGTTTGCACGATAGTGGAGTTAGGTGAGATGACACACCAACTCGGTCCTTAGACGCGACAAGATGGATATCTCCCTTCTTTGCCTTGCCACACAGGCATAAGCACACCAATCGGCAAATCGCACAGAAATGCCGTCCATCTCGCCCATACTCATCTTTCGAAAATCCACAATTTTTTTCCCTTCCCACACGCACACATTTTCTTTATAAATCAAATAGTATTATGAGTAAAGTCCTAAGCATTCTAATATCGATTAACGTCCAAACAAAATCAGACATTAATCTAGGTGGTCAAGGAATGGTCATCACAAATCAAGGGGGGTGGCTATCCAACCGTGTTTTCATGCAAGTAAAACATATGCAGTTTATAAAACAGGCCATTGGGTTGTGTTTATAAAAACTAGGACAGAAACATGCATCAAAGGATGGGATTGAACTTGCCGTCTTCGAAGCCTTCGGGGAAGTCCTGTCCTTCGGGCTCGGGGTCGCGGAACTGATCCTCGTTCTCCTGCTCACAGTACTGCTCGTTGACGGGCTCTCCTTCGTTCACTCCGCGGTCTACAGCACACATAACAAGCATCCAATCAAAACAAGATCTAACGTTGAGCTCGAATCGGAATCACATAAAATATGGAGATAGAAGTGGCATTTTTTAGTGTCTCCCTAATGGCATGGCCAAGATTTGGTTATGAGGGGCGTGGTAAAAGTTTCGGGTTAATTAGAGCTCGTTTGGTACATAAAATGATAGGTTTTATAAAGGTTCGTGGGTTGGTTAAGGGGCCAGGGGCCTGGTTGCAAATAATCTTAAGTAGGCAGGGATCTGTTTGTAATTTTTTGAAAGCTTTTGGGTTATTCTGGAGAGGTCAGGGGTATATTTGAGGTTAAGTTATACTGGAAGAGGGTTTATTTGCAAATATACTAAAGGTGGGGGTGTTTTCTGCAAAAAGGCAAAAGAGTGGAATGTTTCTTTAAGAAATAAAGGAAAAGGGGAGGGGTTTTTGGCATAATCGCCATCCCCTTCCTCCCTCCCACGCTGGGAAACAGGGGAGGCGCGTCGGCTCGCCGGCGGCGGCCCGATTCGGGCGCGCTGAACTTGGGCGGCGGCCGGGGGTGAGGGGAAAGGGGAGGGGTGACGCCCTGGAGGGGATCCCGGCCTCACCTCGGGCTAGGATGGCGCGCAGAGGCGGGGCGGCGTGGGTCGGCGGCGGCGGGCGGGAATGGCTGCGGCGGCGGCGCTGCAGGTTAGGAGAGGGGGCTAGGGCCGGCGGGTGGGGTTGTGGAGCTGGCCGGGGAGCTCGGGGCCCCTTTTATAGGAGAAAAGAGGCGGTGGGGGTAGGGTGAGCCGGTGGCGGCCGGTAGGTGCGTCCGGCGAGCGGGGCGGGGCGGAGTTATGGCGCTCCGGCCATTCTTGCGCGTCGCGGAGCAGCGGGTGCGTCGAGGGCGGGCCGATGCGACGGCTCGGCAGCGGCACAGGCGAGCACAGGGCGGCGCTGTGCGGGGCAGCGGCGGGCGGCGCGCGGCGCGGCCAGGCGTGCACGTGGGCTCGGCGGAGCTCACGTCGCTGCGGCCTGACACGTTCGCCCACAACCCTGTGCTCCGTGCGCGCGTGCGCGCAAGCGGGGCGGGACGCAGCGGGGTGGCGCAGGCGGCGAGGCGGTGGTGCGCGGGAGCGCCAGGCTGGCAGCGGCGGGTGTCACGGCGGCGCTCCGGGCACGCGGTCCGCGTGCGCGGACTGGCTCGGCGGGGCGCGCGGCGTGTCGTGGCGCGGGCGGGTGGCGCGCGAGCGGGCGGCCGCGTCGTGGCGGCGTCGCGGGCCGCGGGTGGTGCGCGGGCTGGGAGCGCACGCGGGCGAGCGGGCGGTGGCGTGGCGCGGCGCGTGCCACGGCTCGGGGCACTGGGCGCAGAGAGCGCGTACGCGCGCGGTCGGGCCGAGCGCCGTGCGTGCGCGCACGTGGGCAGGCCGAGCGGCGTGGACGCTGGGCAGGTCGGGGGCACGGGCGCACGGGCGGCTGCGGGGCGTGGCCGGCGCGTGCGGGAGGGAGGTGAGGCGTGCGCAGGGCAGGCGGGCCGGGCTGGGAGGAAGGGCGTGAGGGGTGGCGCGACGGGGAAGAAAGAGAGGAAGGAGGGAAGGGAGGGAAGAAAAGAAAGAAAAGGAAAAGGGTGAAGGGAAAAAGGAAAAGAAAATAGAAAAAGAAAAAAAATGGGAAAAAGGGGGAGAGAGAGAGAAAAAAGGAGGAGGGGGCGGTGCTCGCCAGCGGCGACCGCGGGCGTGGTCGGCCACGCGTGGCGTGCGGCCGCGGGAGGTGGGGCACGCGGTCGGAGGGGAGAGAGGAAAAAGGAGGGGGCGGGATTCGCGGCGTCCGGTCGCGGCGCATCGCGTCGGATAGAAAAAAAATGGATGGGACGCGAAATGAAGTCGGGTGTCGGGTTGTTCGGGGGAGGTTCTGGGGATTAGGGTTCAGGGTTTAAGGGAAGTCGAGCTCAACGAAAAACAACTTAGCGCATGATTTGTTTAGTGAATTTTCAGGATGTCACATCTACGCACCTGAAGCGTCCCCTCATAAGAGAAGACTAAAATGTGATACAAAACATCAGTCCCAGGAGGCTGATGCCACATTTATTACATCAGATGGTTCAAAACCTTACAAACCTTGGCGGACACTCGATACATATGATAATAATAATTAACCAGGCTACGACATAACACCAGACTGCAAACCACATAGGGTCTACTACGGGCTCAGAGTACTGCGACAGCGGAGGCATCTCAACAGGGCCGGTTCCACAGGCAAGGTTGGGTGTAGAACGGTAACCCTACTCGGCGTCGTCTGGCACGAAGTCTGGATCTTCTTCTGTAAAAAGTAAGAGTGGGGTGAGTACAAACGTACTCAGCAAGTCCAAACACACCCACGGAGGGGGGTTTATATCAGAATAATATGCATTGGTAAAGCAAGGATAAGGTTACGGTTTAATTTGCGGAAAAATGATATTTCATGCAGGGGTTTATTTTAAAGAGAGCCTTTATGAAAATCAATTTCAGAAGTAGCACGGAGTTTCCAAATTTTAAACTGCTACCGGACTCCCCGTCCGCCGTAGCACACGGCACCACTGCCGGAACCAATTCCCAAAACAACTCACACCAGCCCATCCCAAGGAAACACTAGTTATGTGACCACACCATAACTCGCCCAATACCGTGGGCACGGACTATTCGAATAGATTCTTAACTCTGCAGAGGTGTGCAATTTTACCCACAAGTAGGATACCACAACTCGAACACCGTCGTGTCGGTGTAGATCCCAACATAGCCATTACCCACCATAGCTAAGCCTGACTAGCCATCACGGGATGCACCAAGGGGTCATTGACCGTTCACTTAGGTATAACCGGGCATAAGTCACTCGAGGCTTATCCCTTCTCCTTAGACACCCGTTGCTCTCAGCTCTCCTGATGGCTATCACACCAACTAGTGGGATTTATGCTACGCCGTTGCCCATTCAACGGTCGAGTGGTTTGCACGATAGTGGAGTTAGGTGAGATGACACACCAACTCGGTCCTTAGACGCGACAAGATGGATATCTCCCTTCTTTGCCTTGCCACACAGGCATAAGCACACCAATCGGCAAATCGCACAGAAATGCCGTCCATCTCGCCCATACTCATCTTTCGAAAATCCACATTTTTTTTCCCTTCCCACACGCACACATTTTCTTTATAAATCAAATAGTATTATGAGTAAAGTCCTAAGCATTCTAATATCGATTAACGTCCAAACAAAATCAGACATTAATCTAGGTGGTCAAGGAATGGTCATCACAAATCAAGGGGGTGGCTATCCAACCGTGTTTTCATGCAAGTAAAACATATGCAGTTTATAAAACAGGCCATTGGGTTGTGTTTATAAAAACTAGGACAGAAACATGCATCAAAGGATGGGATTGAACTTGCCGTCTTCGAAGCCTTCGGGGAAGTCCTGTCCTTCGGGCTCGGGGTCGCGGAACTGATCCTCGTTCTCCTGCTCACAGTACTGCTCGTTGACGGGCTCTCCTTCGTTCACTCCGCGGTCTACAGCACACATAACAAGCATCCAATCAAAACAAGATCTAACGTTGAGCTCGAATCGGAATCACATAAAATATGGAGATAGAAGTGGCATTTTTGAGTGTCTCCCTAATGGCATGGCCAAGATTTGGTTATGAGTGGCGTGGTAAAAGTTTCGGGTTAATTAGAGCTCGTTTGGTACATAAAATGATAGGTTTTATAAAGGTTCGTGGGTTGGTTAAGGGGCCAGGGGCCTGGTTGCAAATAATCTTAAGTAGGCAGGGATCTGTTTGTAATTTTTTGAAAGCTTTTGGGTTATTCTGGAGAGGTCAGGGGTATATTTGAGGTTAAGTTATACTGGAAGAGGGTTTATTTGCAAATATACTAAAGGTGGGGGTGTTTCTGCAAAAAGGCAAAAGAGTGGAATGTTTCTTTAAGAAATAAAGGAAAAGGGGAGGGGTTTTTGGCATAATCGCCATCCCCTTCCTCCCTCCCACGCTGGGAAACAGGGGAGGCGCGTCGGCTCGCCGGCGGCGGCCCGATTCGGGCGCGCTGAACTTGGGCGGCGGCCGGGGGTGAGGGGAAAGGGGAGGGGTGACGCCCTGGAGGGGATCCCGGCCTCACCTCGGGCTAGGATGGCGCGCAGAGGCGGGGCGGCGTGGGTCGGCGGCGGCGGCGCTGCAGGTTAGGAGAGGGGGCTAGGGCCGGCGGGTGGGGTTGTGGAGCTGGCCGGGGAGCTCGGGGCCCCTTTTATAGGAGAAAAGAGGCGGTGGGGGTAGGGTGAGCCGGTGGCGGCCGGTAGGTGCGTCCGGCGAGCGGGGCGGGGCGGAGTTATGGCGCTCCGGCCATTCTTGCGCGTCGCGGAGCAGCGGGTGCGTCGAGGGCGGGCCGATGCGACGGCTCGGCAGCGGCACAGGCGAGCACAGGGCGGCGCTGTGCGGGGCAGCGGCGGGCGGCGCGCGGCGCGGCCAGGCGTGCACGTGGGCTCGGCGGAGCTCACGTCGCTGCGGCCTGACACGTTCGCCCACAACCCTGTGCTCCGTGCGCGCGTGCGCGCAAGCGGGGCGGGACGCAGCGGGGTGGCGCAGGCGGCGAGGCGGTGGTGCGCGGGAGCGCCAGGCTGGCAGCGGCGGGTGTCACGGCGGCGCTCCGGGCACGCGGTCCGCGTGCGCGGACTGGCTCGGCGGGGCGCGCGGCGTGTCGTGGCGCGGGCGGGTGGCGCGCGAGCGGGCGGCCGCGTCGTGGCGGCGTCGCGGGCCGCGGGTGGTGCGCGGGCTGGGAGCGCGCGCGGGCGAGCGGGCGGTGGCGTGGCGCGGCGCGTGCCACGGCTCGGGGCACTGGGCGCAGAGAGCGCGTACGCGCGCGGTCGGGCCGAGCGCCGTGCGTGCGCGCACGTGGGCAGGCCGAGCGGCGTGGACGCTGGGCAGGTCGGGGGCACGGGCGCACGGGCGGCTGCGGGGCGTGGCCGGCGCGTGCGGGAGGGAGGTGAGGCGTGCGCAGGGCAGGCGGGCCGGGCTGGGAGGAAGGGCGTGAGGGGTGGCGCGACGGGGAAGAAAGAGAGGAAGGAGGGAAGGGAGGGAAGAAAAGAAAGAAAAGGAAAAAGGGTGAAGGGAAAAAGGAAAAGAAAATAGAAAAAGAAAAAAAATGGGAAAAAGGGGGAGAGAGAGAGAAAAAAGGAGGAGGGGGCGGTGCTCGCCAGCGGCGACCGCGGGCGTGGTCGGCCACGCGTGGCGTGCGGCCGCGGGAGGTGGGGCACGCGGTCGGAGGGGAGAGAGGAAAAAGGAGGGGGCGGGATTCGCGGCGTCCGGTCGCGGCGCATCGCGTCGGATAGAAAAAAAATGGATGGGACGCGAAATGAAGTCGGGTGTCGGGTTGTTCGGGGGAGGTTCTGGGGATTAGGGTTCAGGGTTTAAGGGAAGTCGAGCTCAACGAAAAACAACTTAGCGCATGATTTGTTTAGTGAATTTTCAGGATGTCACATCTACGCACCTGAAGCGTCCCCTCATAAGAGAAGACTAAAATGTGATACAAAACATCAGTCCCAGGAGGCTGATGCCACATTTATTACATCAGATGGTTCAAAACCTTACAAACCTTGGCGGACACTCGATACATATGATAATAATAATTAACCAGGCTACGACATAACACCAGACTGCAAACCACATAGGGTCTACTACGGGCTCAGAGTACTGCGATAGCGGAGGCATCTCAACAGGGCCGGTTCCACAGGCAAGGTTGGGTGTAGAACGGTAACCCTACTCGGCGTCGTCTGGCACGAAGTCTGGATCTTCTTCTGTAAAAAGTAAGAGTGGGGTGAGTACAAACGTACTCAGCAAGTCCAAACACACCCACGGAGGGGGGGTTTATATCAGAATAATATGCATTGGTAAAGCAAGGATAAGGTTACGGTTTAATTTGCGGAAAAACGATATTTCATGCAGGGGTTTATTTTAAAGAGAGCCTTTATGAAAATCAATTTCAGAAGTAGCACGGAGTTTCCAAATTTTAAACTGCTACCGGACTCCCCGTCCGCCGTAGCACACGGCACCACTGCCGGAACCAATTCCCAAAACAACTCACACCAGCCCATCCCAAGGAAACACTAGTTATGTGACCACACCATAACTCGCCCAATACCGTGGGCACGGACTATTCGAATAGATTCTTAACTCTGCAGAGGTGTGCAATTTTACCCACAAGTAGGATACCACAACTCGAACACCGTCGTGTCGGTGTAGATCCCAACATAGCCATTACCCACCATAGCTAAGCCTGACTAGCCATCACGGGATGCACCAAGGGGTCATTGACCGTTCACTTAGGTATAACCGGGCATAAGTCACTCGAGGCTTATCCCTTCTCCTTAGACACCCGTTGCTCTCAGCTCTCCTGATGGCTATCACACCAACTAGTGGGATTTATGCTACGCCGTTGCCCATTCAACGGTCGAGTGGTTTGCACGATAGTGGAGTTAGGTGAGATGACACACCAACTCGGTCCTTAGACGCGACAAGATGGATATCTCCCTTCTTTGCCTTGCCACACAGGCATAAGCACACCAATCGGCAAATCGCACAGAAATGCCGTCCATCTCGCCCATACTCATCTTTCGAAAATCCACATTTTTTTTTCCCTTCCCACACGCACACATTTTCTTTATAAATCAAATAGTATTATGAGTAAAGTCCTAAGCATTCTAATATCGATTAACGTCCAAACAAAATCAGACATTAATCTAGGTGGTCAAGGAATGGTCATCACAAATCAAGGGGGTGGCTATCCAACCGTGTTTTCATGCAAGTAAAACATATGCAGTTTATAAAACAGGCCATTGGGTTGTGTTTATAAAAACTAGGACAGAAACATGCATCAAAGGATGGGATTGAACTTGCCGTCTTCGAAGCCTTCGGGGAAGTCCTGTCCTTCGGGCTCGGGGTCGCGGAACTGATCCTCGTTCTCCTGCTCACAGTACTGCTCGTTGACGGGCTCTCCTTCGTTCACTCCGCGGTCTACAGCACACATAACAAGCATCCAATCAAAACAAGATCTAACGTTGAGCTCGAATCGGAATCACATAAAATATGGAGATAGAAGTGGCATTTTTGAGTGTCTCCCTAATGGCATGGCCAAGATTTGGTTATGAGTGGCGTGGTAAAAGTTTCGGGTTAATTAGAGCTCGTTTGGTACATAAAATGATAGGTTTTATAAAGGTTCGTGGGTTGGTTAAGGGGCCAGGGGCCTGGTTGCAAATAATCTTAAGTAGGCAGGGATCTGTTTGTAATTTTTTGAAAGCTTTTGGGTTATTCTGGAGAGGTCAGGGGTATATTTGAGGTTAAGTTATACTGGAAGAGGGTTTATTTGCAAATATACTAAAGGTGGGGGTGTTTCTGCAAAAAGGCAAAAGAGTGGAATGTTTCTTTAAGAAATAAAGGAAAAGGGGAGGGGTTTTTGGCATAATCGCCATCCCCTTCCTCCCTCCCACGCTGGGAAACAGGGGAGGCGCGTCGGCTCGCCGGCGGCGGCCCGATTCGGGCGCGCTGAACTTGGGCGGCGGCCGGGGGTGAGGGGAAAGGGGAGGGGTGACGCCCTGGAGGGGATCCCGGCCTCACCTCGGGCTAGGATGGCGCGCAGAGGCGGGGCGGCGTGGGTCGGCGGCGGCGGGCGGGAATGGCTGCGGCGGCGGCGCTGCAGGTTAGGAGAGGGGGCTAGGGCCGGCGGGTGGGGTTGTGGAGCTGGCCGGGGAGCTCGGGGCCCCTTTTATAGGAGAAAAGAGGCGGTGGGGGTAGGGTGAGCCGGTGGCGGCCGGTAGGTGCGTCCGGCGAGCGGGGCGGGGCGGAGTTATGGCGCTCCGGCCATTCTTGCGCGTCGCGGAGCAGCGGGTGCGTCGAGGGCGGGCCGATGCGACGGCTCGGCAGCGGCACAGGCGAGCACAGGGCGGCGCTGTGCGGGGCAGCGACGGGCGGCGCGCGGCGCGGCCAGGCGTGCACGTGGGCTCGGCAGAGCTCACGTCGCTGCGGCCTGACACGTTCGCCCACAACCCTGTGCTCCGTGCGCGCGTGCGCGCAAGCGGGGCGGGACGCAGCGGGGTGGCGCAGGCGGCGAGGCGGTGGTGCGCGGGAGCGGCAGGCTGGCAGCGGCGGGTGTCACGGCGGCGCTCCGGGCACGCGGTCCGCGTGCGCGGACTGGCTCGGCGGGGCGCGCGGCGTGTCGTGGCGCGGGCGGGTGGCGCGCGAGCGGGCGGCCGCGTCGTGGCGGCGTCGCGGGCCGGGGGTGGTGCGCGGGCTGGGAGCGCGCGCGGGCGAGCGGGCGGTGGCGTGGCGCGGCGCGTGCCACGGCTCGGGGCACTGGGCGCAGAGAGCGCGTACGCGCGCGGTCGGGCCGAGCGCCGTGCGTGCGCGCACGTGGGCAGGCCGAGCGGCGTGGACGCTGGGCAGGTCGGGGGCACGGGCGCACGGACGGCTGCGGGGCGTGGCCGGCGCGTGCGGGAGGGAGGTGAGGCGTGCGCAGGGCAGGCGGGCCGGGCTGGGAGGAAGGGCGTGAGGGGTGGCGCGACGGGGAAGAAAGAGAGGAAGGAGGGAAGGGAGGGAAGAAAAGAAAGAAAAGGAAAAAGGGTGAAGGGAAAAAGGAAAAGAAAATAGAAAAAGGAAAAAAATGGGAAAAAGGGGGAGAGAGAGAAAAAAGGAGGAGGGGGCGGTGCTCGCCAGCGGCGACCGCGGGCGTGGTCGGCCACGCGTGGCGTGCGGCCGCGGGAGGTGGGGCACGCGGTCGGAGGGGAGAGAGGAAAAAGGAGGGGGCGGGATTCGCGGCGTCCGGTCGCGGCGCATCGCGTCGGATAGAAAAAAAATGGATGGGACGCGAAATGAAGTCGGGTGTCGGGTTGTTCGGGGGAGGTTCTGGGGATTAGGGTTCAGGGTTTAAGGGAAGTCGAGCTCAACGAAAAACAACTTAGCGCATGATTTGTTTAGTGAATTTTCAGGATGTCACATCTACGCACCTGAAGCGTCCCCTCATAAGAGAAGACTAAAATGTGATACAAAACATCAGTCCCAGGAGGCTGATGCCACATTTATTACATCAGATGGTTCAAAACCTTACAAACCTTGGCGGACACTCGATACATATGATAATAATAATTAACCAGGCTACGACATAACACCAGACTGCAAACCACATAGGGTCTACTACGGGCTCAGAGTACTGCGACAGCGGAGGCATCTCAACAGGGCCGGTTCCACAGGCAAGGTTGGGTGTAGAACGGTAACCCTACTCGGCGTCGTCTGGCACGAAGTCTGGATCTTCTTCTGTAAAAAGTAAGAGTGGGGTGAGTACAAACGTACTCAGCAAGTCCAAACACACCCATGGAGGGGGGGTTTATATCAGAATAATATGCATTGGTAAAGCAAGGATAAGGTTACGGTTTAATTTGCGGAAAAACGATATTTCATGCAGGGGTTTATTTTAAAGAGAGCCTTTATGAAAATCAATTTCAGAAGTAGCACGGAGTTTCCAAATTTTAAACTGCTACCGGACTCCCCGTCCGCCGTAGCACACGGCACCACTGCCGGAACCAATTCCCAAAACAACTCACACCAGCCCATCCCAAGGAAACACTAGTTATGTGACCACACCATAACTCGCCCAATACCGTGGGCACGGACTATTCGAATAGATTCTTAACTCTGTAGAGGTGTGCAATTTTACCCACAAGTAGGATACCACAACTCGAACACCGTCGTGTCGGTGTAGATCCCAACATAGCCATTACCCACCATAGCTAAGCCTGACTAGCCATCACGGGATGCACCAAGGGGTCATTGACCGTTCACTTAGGTATAACCGGGCATAAGTCACTCGAGGCTTATCCCTTCTCCTTAGACACCCGTTGCTCTCAGCTCTCCTGATGGCTATCACACCAACTAGTGGGATTTATGCTACGCCGTTGCCCATTCAACGGTCGAGTGGTTTGCACGATAGTGGAGTTAGGTGAGATGACACACCAACTCGGTCCTTAGACGCGACAAGATGGATATCTCCCTTCTTTGCCTTGCCACACAGGCATAAGCACACCAATCGGCAAATCGCACAGAAATGCCGTCCATCTCGCCCATACTCATCTTTCGAAAATCCACATTTTTTTTCCCTTCCCACACGCACACATTTTCTTTATAAATCAAATAGTATTATGAGTAAAGTCCTAAGCATTCTAATATCGATTAACGTCCAAACAAAATCAGACATTAATCTAGGTGGTCAAGGAATGGTCATCACAAATCAAGGGGGTGGCTATCCAACCGTGTTTTCATGCAAGTAAAACATATGCAGTTTATAAAACAGGCCATTGGGTTGTGTTTATAAAAACTAGGACAGAAACATGCATCAAAGGATGGGATTGAACTTGCCGTCTTCGAAGCCTTCGGGGAAGTCCTGTCCTTCGGGCTCGGGGTCGCGGAACTGATCCTCGTTCTCCTGCTCACAGTACTGCTCGTTGACGGGCTCTCCTTCGTTCACTCCGCGGTCTACAGCACACATAACAAGCATCCAATCAAAACAAGATCTAACGTTGAGCTCGAATCGGAATCACATAAAATATGGAGATAGAAGTGGCATTTTTGAGTGTCTCCCTAATGGCATGGCCAAGATTTGGTTATGAGGGGCGTGGTAAAAGTTTCGGGTTAATTAGAGCTCGTTTGGTACATAAAATGATAGGTTTTATAAAGGTTCGTGGGTTGGTTAAGGGGCCAGGGGCCTGGTTGCAAATAATCTTAAGTAGGCAGGGATCTGTTTGTAATTTTTTGAAAGCTTTTGGGTTATTCTGGAGAGGTCAGGGGTATATTTGAGGTTAAGTTATACTGGAAGAGGGTTTATTTGCAAATATACTAAAGGTGGGGGTGTTTCTGCAAAAAGGCAAAAGAGTGGAATGTTTCTTTAAGAAATAAAGGAAAAGGGGAGGGGTTTTTGGCATAATCGCCATCCCCTTCCTCCCTCCCACGCTGGGAAACAGGGGAGGCGCGTCGGCTCGCCGGCGGCGGCCCGATTCGGGCGCGCTGAACTTGGGCGGCGGCCGGGGGTGAGGGGAAAGGGGAGGGGTGACGCCCTGGAGGGGATCCCGGCCTCACCTCGGGCTAGGATGGCGCGCAGAGGCGGGGCGGCGTGGGTTGGCGGCGGCGGCGCTGCAGGTTAGGAGAGGGGGCTAGGGCCGGCGGGTGGGGTTGTGGAGCTGGCCGGGGAGCTCGGGGCCCCTTTTATAGGAGAAAAGAGGCGGTGGGGGTAGGGTGAGCCGGTGGCGGCCGGTAGGTGCGTCCGGCGAGCGGGGCGGGGCGGAGTTATGGCGCTCCGGCCATTCTTGCGCGTCGCGGAGCAGCGGGTGCGTCGAGGGCGGGCCGATGCGACGGCTCGGCAGCGGCACAGGCGAGCACAGGGCGGCGCTGTGCGGGGCAGCGGCGGGCGGCGCGCGGCGCGGCCAGGCGTGCACGTGGGCTCGGCGGAGCTCACGTCGCTGCGGCCTGACACGTTCGCCCACAACCCTGTGCTCCGTGCGCGCGTGCGCGCAAGCGGGGCGGGACGCAGCGGGGTGGCGCAGGCGGCGAGGCGGTGGTGCGCGGGAGCGGCAGGCTGGCAGCGGCGGGTGTCACGGCGGCGCTCCGGGCACGCGGTCCGCGTGCGCGGACTGGCTCGGCGGGGCGCGCGGCGTGTCGTGGCGCGGGCGGGTGGCGCGCGAGAGGGCGGCCGCGTCGTGGCGGCGTCGCGGGCCGGGGGTGGTGCGCGGGCTGGGAGCGCGCGCGGGCGAGCGGGCGGTGGCGTGGCGCGGCGCGTGCCACGGCTCGGGGCACTGGGCGCAGAGAGCGCGTACGCGCGCGGTCGGGCCGAGCGCCGTGCGTGCGCGCACGTGGGCAGGCCGAGCGGCGTGGACGCTGGGCAGGTCGGGGGCACGGGCGCACGGGCGGCTGCGGGGCGTGGCCGGCGCGTGCGGGAGGGAGGTGAGGCGTGCGCAGGGCAGGCGGGCCGGGCTGGGAGGAAGGGCGTGAGGGGTGGCGCGACGGGGAAGAAAGAGAGGAAGGAGGGAAGGGAGGGAAGAAAAGAAAGAAAAGGAAAAAGGGTGAAGGGAAAAAGGAAAAGAAAATAGAAAAAGAAAAAAAATGGGAAAAAGGGGGAGAGAGAGAGAAAAAAGGAGGAGGGGGCGGTGCTCGCCAGCGGCGACCGCGGGCGTGGTCGGCCACGCGTGGCGTGCGGCCGCGGGAGGTGGGGCACGCGGTCGGAGGGGAGAGAGGAAAAAGGAGGGGGCGGGATTCGCGGCGTCCGGTCGCGGCGCATCGCGTCGGATAGAAAAAAAATGGATGGGACGCGAAATGAAGTCGGGTGTCGGGTTGTTCGGGGGAGGTTCTGGGGATTAGGGTTCAGGGTTTAAGGGAAGTCGAGCTCAACGAAAAACAACTTAGCGCATGATTTGTTTAGTGAATTTTCAGGATGTCACAATTCACCTGTGATCCTCGTGGATGCCACATTCTTGACGGGTAAATACAAGGGGACACTAATGATGGCAGTTGCCGTGGATCCAGAGAGGCAACTAGTTCCGTTAGCATTTGCTTTGACCGAAGGAGAAAATAACGACAGCTGGTCCTGGTACATGAAGCTGAAAATATTCTTCCCAAGAATCATTTTGGTATTTAGCTTCCGTATCAACAGTGAAACATTTCTTTGCTCTTTCCTTCCTTAACCTCTGCCTCTCCATCTCCTCCTCCTCCTTCTTCTTCTCATAATTTGCCAAAAGCTCCCTATCTGTGAGGGGCCGTGGGTACTTGATTCGGTTCCTCCTCCAATAAACAATGCAATCCTCAAGAGTTGCCTTTTCTGCTGCCTTCTTTCCATACTCACGCCGTAGGTCTTGGAGTACAGTCCCTGACAGAAATGACTCAAGGGGCAAAGTAACTTCGTAATCCTTCCTTATCTTCAGTTTTCTATTTATAGTGTCTCTAGATTTCCAAGGCTCTTTTGTTCTGCCCAATTGCATCGAAGACTAGGAGTAGTTGTACATGGCCATGGCTTCTTCCGACTCTCAAATTCTCGCACTTCCTCTTCTGTCGGCCAATGAGATATAGGACCATAAATATACTCATTGAAGTCACATGTCGGCCATCCGTCCTGCATGACACATAACATTAGCGAGTATCTACTCCTGCAAAATTAAAGAATCAATGCTACGCTACATGACACTTACTCTAGTCTTTAGCGAGCATCTAAAAAAGGGAGTGAACTTTGGAGGGACACCAATATTAGGCCTTTGAAGTTTGGCACGAACACCGCAATGACATTTGGGAGGATTGTTCACATGATATATAGCAGCTTCTTGCTTCTCTTCCTCTGTCATAGGTGGTGGATTTCGTGGGGGAGGGACCCATCGTCTAAACTCATTGTACGCCCACGACTCTGACCGATAATAAGGGAACAGCCGAATTCTAGGATCAAACTTATCCGGACCATCGATCCACTGAAAGAAAAAGCAGTGGCAAGGATTCAATGAATCATTCCACTTGCATATGTAGAATGCTCTACCGGCCGTCTTGGGATGCCTCGATTGCTTCACCTCTGCAGCTGATTGCCCGGTTCACAACGACAGAATGAAACTGGAAGGGCATGAGGGACTGGGGCATCCTCATCACACTCGGATGGGTACTGTCCACCACCAAGCAGCTTGTACCGGGCATCGCTCATTGCCATGTGCACAGCAGATACATAAATTCAATTGCCATGTGAAATAAAAAAACTTATGGAAACAAAATATATACTAATTAAGCACAATATACCAGCGCTCAAAATATAATATGTACATTCCTAAAACTATGGAATAAAATTACATGTAACTCATATTAACATCCCCACTACTCAATCCTAGAAATCATATTAATTGATGCATGCACGTACTACCTCACGTCCAAATCGAGAGCAGAGTACCATCTAAGTATCATCTAAAATCCTAATCATGATAAAACTATCAACAACACCACCATTTCTCATATCAAGAACCTAACCCTAATAAAAACCCCCACAAATAACTACTAATGCACACGGTTAAACGATGAGATATTAGGGGTAATACCTTCGGGGAAGGGTGTGGAACGATTCCCCGTACTTTTTCCCCTAATAATATGCACGAGCCAGTGCATGTGGCGCGACAGGGAGGGCCACGTCATCGACGACGCGGCGCAGCGCTGGCTCGGGCTGCCAGCGTGGCCACACTGTCGTGCCACATGCACTGGCGCGACAGAGGCTATATGTTGCGCCATGCAGCCTGGCGCGACCAAACGGGCTACGCGCTGCAAATAAAAACCAAAACGGGTTAAAATTAAAATATTATTTAAAAAAGGTTAAAAATAAAAAAATTCGCCCAACTGCAGTGTGCGCAGAGTTGAAACCGATACGTGGTGGGCTTTTTTCTCTCTCTCTCAAGAATGGGAGAACTGGAAGCCTGGAGAGATCAGAAGAGCAGTGAACTGTTTTTTTTTTACGTGAGTGCTCTTGGGCTTTCCATAAGTATGCTGGGCCGACAATATGGTGCATTTTTGCAAACCGGCCCACTACACTGACGATGATTGGCCCGACTCATCATGCCGTCCATTTGATCAGCTGAATAAATAATTGGTCAACTCGATCGTTCGGTCCTTCAATTGACGTTCTAATGGCGTTGGCTCGCAGTGACCTGATCATTCTAACACGGCACCATGTGTAGTATTCGGAATAGATGTAGGAATAAACGACGGAACCAAGTCAATCCCTGCTGCTTTGATACTTTCGACTCGGTTTCTTGCTACGAAACGATGGCAATTCACATTTACTTCGATGCCTATCATGGACTTAATCCCTGTGTTATCATTTTTGTTGGCAGGAGCAGAGCAGCATTTATATGCTTCAAATTAAGCTAGATTGTACAACCGCAGATTGTTTTAAAGATGTCTATTCCCCCCCCCCCCCCCCCCCCCCCCCCCCCCCCGAATGTGTGGAAGAGTTGCACATCATTGCATTAAGAAAGAAGAATGAAGATGTGGCTTACAACAAAGTGAGGTGCCTAGGCTTCACGTTAGCTAGATCCAATTTTGTATATTGCACTGCACCATCATCAAAGGAAATTACAATTTGCAGAGGTGGTTGCAGCTGATACGCAAACTAACTGTAACGAAGGTATCAAAAGGATCAGGCGTTTAGATGCTGCAAAAATGCTTGAATTTGGAAAAAGTTATAGAACTTGAGTGTTTTTGGAGACTTGAAGCGCTCGACTGTTGGCGCAAGCGCAATGCACAAAAAATGGAATCCTTTGTCGTCTCTTTGTCAACTCGGGCAACCACCTATCTCCTGTTGGTGTTTTGAGTGGGATTTTTTTACTAAGGAGATGCAACGGGGTTACTCCTATATAATAGAAAGAATGATTCCCCTTGGTAACCCAAGATGGTCTGCTCAAAACCGTTCGTACGTGAACTGGGATTTGAGGCAATAAATAGCCCTACTACGGACGTGAACTGACCCAAGCTGATCCGGTAGACTTGATGAATGATGATGGATCCTGCTGCTGTCCCATGCGTGTGTGGACAAGAAGTTGGGTGGGCAGGGCCGGCCCACTCACACTAGGCCGCTGGCAGCTTGCTTCCCGATCGATGGCACGGGGGCACACACACACAGCTCTGTGCTCTCGTCGCCCATTCATGTGCCTCCCTGCTCCAGTGCTCGTTGCCGCTTGGCGTTTGTACTCGGTAGGGTGGCTTGATTGACTGCTGCCTACTACTAGTAGCACCAGGCTTTTTGTAAGTTTGGACGTATCCTCCTGTGTGGGAATAATCCTGCACAGTACCTGGGCGCTGATAGAAAACCAACAGCACTTTCGTCCAATGTAAGGTGATTGGATCTGCTGGCACCTGCTGGATCCTTTTGCATGACTCACGAGGCAAAAGACAGGTTCAGGGCTGCCCTCCCTGGCGCTGGCAATCCTTACAGTGGAAGGGTTTGTTTCGACCCGGATCCAATCAGGCTGTCATAGATTATTACCTGATCATCAGTAGATTCGGTTGTAGGGATGAGATCCAATCACCCAAAGCTCAGGTTGTTCGATAGCCATGAATGACAAGGAGAGTTGTCCCGGTGCTGCCGAGCAGCAGCAATACTCGATGATTTGTTGCAGGGGAATCATTGATAGGTGATAGGTTTCGTTAGTGGTCATTTTAGATAATTTTTTATTCTTCTTTTGTATGAAATTATTAGGTAGGTTAGGTTCATGTTCAAATAGTGGGGTTTTTTTTTTGTCCCGGTCATGTCCATCGGTGCAGAGAAGAAATGGACTCTGCCCGCGTGCTGCGCGCGTCTGAACCAGCTGCCGTGCGAAGTATCATACGCCAACAGTGTTCTCAGCTCTGTCACGAGTGCTTTTCTGATTGCTCATGTTTCCTGCAAGAACTTTTTTTGAAGAAAGTTCTCCCTCCTCCTCCTCCGGAACAACGGGCCCGGCCGGGCCTGGCCGGCCGGTCGGCCGGGCAGACGGTCGCCGGCGAGACCGATACGTTTAACGATTACGAAGCACGGTCCAGTTCCAGCCGCGCGGGAGCTGGCACGCGGCCGCCGGCGAGCGTTCCGGCCTTGCTTGGCCCACGGTGGCATGCAGCTGGCCGGAGGCCCTGGGAACGTTGCGTCTGGCGGCGCCGGCCGCGCGACGGCCGGCGGCGAGGGACGGGGCCGGGGTTCCTTCTTTCCGCCCGTGTGAAATGAAACCACCAACCAAACCACGCGATGCCGACACGATGGACGTGGTGAGGTAGACGGCGCGCGGTGCCGGCCGCTGTCCGCGCTCCCAGCAGCCTCGCTTTCACCGCGCGCGCCGGCCGGGGAATCGTCACGAGCACTCCTCGGCGAGTAATTAACACTCAAGGCGATCAAAAAGAGCCAACGACGTCGCGGGGAGACCGATCAGCTTTGTGTCTGCACGTACGGCTGCCGGATGAAGCTGACGCGGAACATGTGATGCCACTTGACCCCGACGCGTCACTTTTCGTCCCCATTTGCTTTATTGCTCCCTCCGTTTTATAATTTAAGCCAGTTTCAATAATGCGCAGTTTTATTGTACAGTTATATAGTTTCATCACCATAAAATCTATTTGATACATAGATTGTGCCGGATCAATTTTATGATGACGAAGACCCTTTCACATTCTATGAAACTTCGGCTGTTAATGATAGGGAGATCTCGACCGGACAGAAGATTATAATTGAGCTCTCCTTGTCTATGGGGATTGGGAACACCGGGCCAGGGTCAGTAATTGTTGTGGTCCAAAATCAAAGCACCGTCACAAGATTCCAACGTAGCACTCCTACTAGTTTGATCCACATGCTCCGATCCCAATTATGACACCGTTCACATCAAGTTTGGTACTGCTCGCATATGGAGCCATATCATGGCACTTCTCTTTCACTCGAGAATCTGCATTTCTTTGACACAATTTCTGACGTCCGTGTATATCGTGGCCCTCGTGGTCGTGGGTGTTCAGTAGTTTTTTTGAAAAAAGATTAAGTAATATATTCAAGAAGTATTTGTCAGTATACTATAAAAATCACTTGATTGGTGCTCACTCCAAAGTCAAAGCTCAACCACAGCCTGCAAGAAAATAAAGAAAAGGGAAATCTTGTTCTTGGAGAGAAGAAAAAAAGAACTTGTGGTTGATGGTTTGGGTTTATCTTGCTAGCATGGAGCAGGAGAAGAAAAGCAAATATGCATGGGCAAAGCAGAGGTAGCTGCTCCATTGAATTCGGTTGGTTGAGGCTGACGCTTGCATTTCGATCAGTATAGTAACTTTGATTACAAACAATACACTGACATCTATAACATCATATTAAATACTCGTGAACTAGGAGTATACCTTGATGATATATTTATTTGTTTTTGTATATGGTAATATTTTTTCTGCGAACTTAACCGAAGCTAGAGAAGATAATTTGTTACATGCTTACTTGGATTTCAATTTTTTCCAACCAAAACCACAATTAGTACTTGCCAAAGTTGTAGCAACAAATTTAGATATTAACTTGCTTTGGAACCAAAATATGCCAATTAATATTTTTTTCATCTTTTGGGTTTTAAGAAATTTGTTGTAACTTGTTATGATTTTGACTAAAAATAATGGCATGCTAATTTTTTTTACTAATAAACCAACCGTAGACATACCTCAATTTTGGCTCTGGCAAATACTCACAAAAGCTACGGTGCACTTGTGAGCTTGTCGACAACAGCGTACGTACCCTGACGCTGCGGTGTGTTGGGGGGGGGGGGGGGGACTCGCGCGCGGCGTGGCCGGGGTTCCTTTGTTGAGTAATGGCCTATTCGCGGATCGCCTGATCTGTTTTTCCTATTTCCAATTTCAGAAAGAGGTGTTGAGAGATTGTAGATTGGATCTCGTCTCTCATCCCAAACCACAACAGCAAGCACACGAGAGACAGGTATGTAGATTGAAGATGTTCTCATTAGTCATCAATAGAGTACAATAGGGTTTTATTTATAGACTTGGACTCTTCGGGGGCACCTTCGGTATTAAGCTCATTAACCCTAATCAGAGTCTCTTAACACTCCCCCTTGGGCGTATACCGCGATCAACACATGCCTCATCAAAAACTCCTTCGAAAAACCCAGTGGGAAAAAAGAATGGAGAAAAGAGTACATTGTTGCTGCAAGTTGTATTGCACTTGTTGCCTCGTTAAAAACCTTACGTGAGAAACTTCAGGAAAACTCACCAAGGAAAAAAGAGTACAACACTTTCTTCAAGACATTTGCAATCTTTCGTATTGTCTTATATGTTTCTTCAAGAACCTGAGCAAGAAATCACTATTAAGGACATGCTCCCCCTGAATATTACAAATCTGTCCCATTAATGCAACACTTTCTACTAGAAGTGCATAGAAATGCATAGAGACTTAGTGAATGAACTTCACATTATTACAAAGAGCATATCAAAGTTCTTTACCTCAATATGCTTATGGGATTGGTGATGTAACGATATAAGGGTACCAAAACGAGTAAGTCCAATCTTTTAGTGGTGTCAATCTGCTGGATCTATATGTTTAGTGATAGAACACGTAGTATACACTCCCCCTGATGACAACATCTATAGTTTTGTTTGCAGACAAACATCCTTCGGAGATGCATACAGATAAGGATAGTACAATTGTACCAAATCCTCAACAATCAGTCTTCGAGACATTTATCTCATCCTTCTTCTGGAACAATGAGAATAAATAATATGGGAGCTATATATTTTACCACAATCACACATCACAATATATATAATTATGCAATACAAGCTGTTTATCCTTATAGGATTTTGAGGGGTAATATAGTTGCAATATCATGCATCTTCTGGGTGTGATTCATCAAGCATCAAGCTCTTATATCATTGCAACAGTTTGATGGTTTAACAACAACCAATTATCCATCGAGGACCAACCAAGAATCCTTCAAGGATCTCTAATAATTAGTTGCATACTACATCTTAGCATAATTTAGTCCGACATTCTGACAAGTGGGGATATAACTGCCAGTAACAACGAATATACCTTCAAGGTATTAGAGGATACCGCCATTCCAAATCTTCTGGTGGAAGATGCACTACAGGAATAATACGAGTGTCTATATATACTTCCAGTATAACTCGTGAAATACATAAGTGCTCATATGGCGCACTTCTGGTCTTTAGGTTCCTCATTTCAATCTATCGGGTTCTATATGGGTCATATATCCCTTCATGGGGATTATTTAACTATTGGTACATTCGGACTATAATAAATATTTAGTTTCTTCGAGAAAATTCCTTCTAGGAAATTCTCTCTTCGGGAGAGATAGTCTTTCTTCAAGAAAAACAACTTTCTTCAAGAAAGTGATGTTGGTCTGAGATTTACATGTATTTTTCTTATTTGTAACTTCAGGTCATTCTGGGACCTCTTCACAGATTTTCTGAATTCTACAACTGCATATTTCAATACATGCCATTTACCAGATACAATATACAATGGAACATCATATATTCAACACATACGTGGGATTGGTCTCATTCCAGACCTTTTTTGAACCATAGTATTTCACCACCTTGTTAGTAATGACCCATAAGTATCCGAACTCCAGGTTCGAGACTTTCATTTAGCGATTTTGGTTCAACCTCAATTGCATATTCCAATTTTGACCCGATATGAGAGCTTCAAGCACTCTGCCATGGACTTTGTTCCGGATCCGGGTTCTCTCTTAGAGAATCACTAACAATTATAGAGGCATAGTGTGTCGACATATTTCTTTCCCACTTTAATATTTAGATCTTCATCATTTCCCAAAATGATAGATCCGTTATTGTTCAATAGTCTTGGCACCATAATTTGTGCGCACTTAATGCCAGGACGAACCTCTTCGTGAGGTACCTTCAGGGTGAAGTCTCTTCAGGAGTACAAGAGGAGGATTCTTCATAAATATATGCTTAGATCATGGTTGATGGATCTTTTATTCGCAGGCGTCCCCGCATAATTAGATTAAACCAAGTCATATGTGGATATGATATTAAATCCCGGGTATATCCACATCTACTTCAGGTAGAAACATTTACTAATGCAAACAAACCAATAAATTTCTCCTCAAGAATAACAAATTTCTGGCAAGACTCCACTTATACCAAGTAGGAGTATTAATGAAACTACATGTTTATTTTGGCTTTGTGCATTTTAATACAGATTCATCAAGAAATATCAAGGCATTATACAAAGACACGGGAATTTATCTCCCCTAATGCCGAGATAATTTCTTCATAGCATACTAAAAGTAATTCCCTTATTATGAGCACAAGATTGAATGAACTTCAGATCCATCACATATCCCCAGCTTCGAGTAGTGGTCCATAAATGTATGCTATGGTGGTGATATATTTTTGGGAAATTTATGCACTTTAATACGAGGGAGGTTTCAATTATATGCAGTGAGCTTAGACTTTAACAATGCAGTGGCATGAATACTGCATGTCTTCCTTCTAACAAAGCATATCCTCAACATCTAGTTGGGATCCACAACTGCTGGTGGGTTACTCATTGCAAGTCTGCAATTTAATATGCTACCAAATATGCATATTTCTAGAAAACTACATATATGTATAAATGTAGTACAACACACGCTTTTAGCCAAAATATTCTTCAGGGGCTAATATCACAAATCGCCATTGAAGCCAGTAGCCGATTTCAGATCAACATGCATGTAGGCCTTCGAGTCATATGCTTACGGAGGCAATCAATAGTGACATTACGTATTCTGGCGCATTGAGCAGTGTGTGCACTAGTATGGTAGCATGATACACAGCATCAAGCTATGGCTGCCAAGCAGAAATATTGAATGCAGAGTTAGTTTATAGTCTAGCTCATTTCTATTTTTGCCCAATATGAACCCAATTACTCATACCGTGTTGAAAACTGGGTCATGAATCTTTATGATTATCGCAACATGTTCGTGTATAATCTTTATGACAAGAGAGTATTAAAACCACACTTACTACTAGTGTCTATTAGGCATAGCCAAAGAGAGATACATAGTACCTCAATAGATAATCTTCAGGAGTAAACCGTAATATATGAACATAGGCGGGAGTACATATTTGTGTGGCAATAGTACAGCTAGGCATGAGGCCAACTGTCAACATGGTAATTCCGGGCAAGCATCTCCATGTGCAAGCCTCAATGTATCAGTTGTATGGGGCCAACATATATAAACTCCTTGATAACATTAGTGATGGTACACCTATCAATAGGATAGGGTTCCCCTTAGATCATACACCAATTGTTCTATGCAAAGCACTATGTTAATCAATTCATTGTTCTGCATGAAGAGAAGCTTTGAAATAGAGCAGGAAAGACCAATTTTATTATTATCTGGGAAGTATAGTCTAATGCAAAGTTTCGGACTAAGCAAAAGAAGACAATTGCTTGGCAAAAGCGTAAATAACCAATATCTTTCTGGGATAAACTCTAAAGAGGTAGTACAGCTCTCATATGGTGTTTGCCATCTAAGACTGGTAGTAATCGAGGAGATTTCAACAGTCCTCTAGAGGATCCTCAGGACCCTTTCTTAATTACAAACCCAATCATTAATTGGTTTCATCACTAGTAATATTTTGGTCGAGATCCATAAATGGCCATTCAGAGCCTAGATCAATTACTATGACCAAGAATTGCGTCAACCACTAAAAAAGCTTCTAGCTCTGCTATGATGTGGGATTCATATTCATCTTCCTACTTTCAACTTCTGGTAGTAGGCAGCTAGTTCTCAGTTAGGAGATAAGAGTGTGAAAAATGCAGGTCTACTGGCCAGAATATCCACACCTTAAACCTTACACACGTCCTTCATGGACTTAACCTTTACCACGTGGCTTATTCATATATTCGACAACACATTCAGTAAATTTTCCTCTATTATGCCTTGTCTTTTCAGCGACCACAGGGGCACAATTTGTTCTGAATTGTGATGTGCGCTTCAGGAGCAACAATAGTCAAAAAAGGACAAGCTGTGTGATGCTTCATCGCGAAGGTGCACTGCTCCATGCTTGTTCAGCAGCAAAAGGAGAGAATATGCTGACTTCGGGTCGTGCAAATAAGCCTATAGTTGATTGTTTGGCAGTAATGCTTTGGGCAAGGTGGTATAATATTTGCCATTCAGGGCGGTCACAAAAAAATCCCGATATGTGATGTCTGATGGGCCAAAGAAATTTCATGCATTAGTGTTACTTCTGATTTTTACTTCGAGTAAATAAACCTAAAGCATGAAGGAGAGCGCAACGAGCAAAAAAAGAGATGGTCTTATTTATAACCATAGATATTTATTATTTTTCCAGAGTTTTCCGAGCATCTGTATAATTTTCTAATGTTTCTATGGTCTTTGGGCAATACTTTGGGATTATTAAACCCTTAGAAAATCATACCACACACAAACATGCAAGGAAAATAAATAACCCTATAAAAAGAAGCTTCCACGGGGAACCTAAGACTAGATTATAACATTTTTGGAAGCACACGCATCTAGAAATTCAGTTCCTAGATTATATCGTGAAAGTTGCATTAATTATGCTAAAAGCATAAAAATCATTAAAAAAGGAGGTGTTATGTGGTGCTACAGGAACCATTCACAAAAGAAACCTTCAGGGTAATATGTGAAAGACATAACAGAACAATAAAAAGATGCATAAAACCCTGGTCTTTAATAAGGGGTAGAATGGATAGATAGCTAATGGGCTGCACAATTTAAAGCCTGCCTCGGCGCGAAGACGTCGTGTAGGCCCTAACAACGCATGTAGTTGATGGAGTCAACCTGAAAGGGGATCGGTTCGGCCCTCTCGTGAAGTCGCTCCGACCCGTTCCAGAGCCCATGGGCCGAAGCGGTTCACCCCTAAACAAAAGAGGGGCGTTAGGGTTGTGATGCCAATTGACCAAAATCGACCCTGGGGTCGACCCAGCGCCGCCGCTCCCTCCGTCCTCCCGGCGCGACTCCGACGCGGCCAAGAAGGAGGCTCCCAAGCCAAGTCCGCAGCCGCCAAGACCATCGCGGCCAAGCCGGCCAAGGCCGCCGCGAAGCCGAAGAAGAGCGCGGCCACAGCCAAGCCGAAGAAGACCGCGGCCGCCGCCGCCGGGACCTAGCGCAAGGCGCCGGAGAAGAAGGTCATGGTGAAGCCGAAGAAGCCAACTCCGACTACTGCACCGGCCACGGGATCCGCTTCTTCACGAGCGTCGACGCGCTCTGCGAGGAGCAGCCGGACGTGCTGCTCATCTGCAGCTCCATCCTGTCCACGGAGGCCGTCGTCCGCGCCATCCCCTTCCACAAGCTCCGCCCCGACACCATCGTCGCCGATGTGCTCTCCGTCAAGCAGTTCCCTCGCAACCTCCTCCTCGAGGTATAATAATGATCAACGGTTGCAGAGCTGGATTAAGTAAGCGCTCTAATTTGTAGTAGTACTGCATTATTAGTTACACAAACAAACAATTAGACTTTCCAAATTTCAATACCTGAACAAACAATGAACTAATTACAGCATTATTAGTTACACTTTCCAAATTTCAACACCTACCCAACCAATGCAGAACTCAGATCGAAATCAAACTGTTGTGGACTCAGCTAATCTTCTGAACTAGTACACTCTTCAATTAAAAGATACACGCCTTGAATTGGACCGAATTTAGTTTTCTAGGACGTTGATGACAATATGTTTTACATTGTGACACAGATGATATAAAAGTTATATGCTTAATTCTACTGAAAACTGCTTCAGGAATATTGTTGCAATGAGATCAGTCTCTTATACAAATTGTTTTGCTATGAGCTTGTACCTGATCGATTATCTTCTTGATGCAAAGACAGTACTTTTACAAGAAGAGCCCCTCGCGCCTCTTGTAGCTAGCTGCTTGGTCTCGAATCTCAAGAGCTACCTTCGTCGCCATTGGTATTGCCTTCGGACCAAGTAGCCCCGAGTCCATCACCTCGCCGCCACAAGGAGAATTCCCAAAGCTTGGATCCCACCCCTCTCTCATCGCATGGTGATCCATGGTGAGATATCTGCAGAAACCTTTCCTTCAGATGCTAAATGTCTTTTTCCAATAGCAATTTCTTGATGTTTGGTTGCACAGAAAAATGAACAGAAAATGGCCCAAAGTAGGATATCCAGTGGCAGATAAACGAAAGAAAGTAGTCAAAGCAAATAGCATGTTAAGAGTTCTTGACATTATGAGTCACTCTTAGTTGCTGCATATAAAGTAACATTTCTGTTGGTTGCATTACTGAAGTGCTCAACTTCCTTAGGTTAACATTTTTAGTTCTTTATTGCACTAACAAAAAAAACTTTTTCTACCTCAAGCTTCTCCGGACTACCATTCAATCGTGAGAGTCCTGATCTCGCAACAGCATACCGTGGGGGGTCCCCGGAGCCTGTCACTTCACCTACAACATCTGTTGGTGAGTATGAGCTATTTATTTATATACGAGCTGCTGGCTATAGCATATGAATCCAATTAGTGGATTTAGGACGAGTATTGCACACGCTAAACAAAGATTAACTAGCTGGAGCTGTATTTTATTTTGAACCAATGCTAGAGCTATGTGATAGCATTGCCCATTTTGCAATAGGTTTCAACGAAGATATTGATATGTGTGATATTGAGGTTGACAATAGTCTTCACCAATCTGAGGGCACTGATCCATCTGTTAGAGCAGCAATAGAAAGGGCAACTAAAAAATTCAGATCCCAATGTTGGAAAGAATTTGAACCAGTACTCGAAGATGGGGTAGTTGTGCAAGGAAGGTGCAAACATTGTGATACTCTGATGGCTGCCAAACGAGGTGCAGGGACAAGTTCTCTTCTGACCCATTTGAAAAGATGTAAAAAAACGGACTAGAAATCTTAGGATTGTGCAAGACTTGAGCTCCACATTAAGATCTCCATGTGGTAGTCGTTTGAAGGATTGGAGCTATGACCCAGATGTATCACGAAAAGAGCTTATGCGAATGATATCCTTACATGGGTTTCCATTTCTCGTTACAGAATATGATGGATTTAGAAGCTTTGTGTCAAGTCTAAACCCACTATTCAAGGTCCCATGCAGAACTACAGCCAAAAATGAATGCATGAAAGTCTTTCATGAGAAAAAAGCTGCACTTAAAGAGACATTGCAAAATGAAAACTGTAGGTTCTCTCTCACTACAGATATGTGGACAAGCAATCAGACATTAGGTTACATTGTTGTATGAGAAAAAAGCTGCACTTAAAGAGACATTGCAAAATGAAAACTGTAGGTTCTCTCTCACTACAAATCCATGTATGAAGGTGAAAGCAATGTCTAGAGATTTTTTTTCTATTTTATTGCTTGCTTGTTTAGGCTTTGGACAAATATGATGCAAAGCTCGTTTTATTTGTTGGCTGCTTTGTTGGCACATGAGAGATCAGCACTTAGCAGCAGCTAGTCTGCAATGTGTAGACGATGGGCGATACATGTGGAGATTAGCACTCAGCAGCAGCTAGCCCTGCAACATGTGACGATGGGCGATACGTGCAGCTGAATGTTTAATTATTTGTTGGGCGATACATGTAGCAGTGCGAATGGGGTCGGCCCCTGGCTACCCGTGGGTCTGGCGGGGCAGCCATTTCGAGGGAGCGGTTCGACCCCAGAACCTGCTCTACCACAGGAGGATCGGCGGGTTGCATTTAGGGGCGCTCCGCTCCGGCCCCCTTGCAGATTGATTGACTACTGTCGGATCCAGTGCATGCCGCCGCGCGCTCTCGATCCGATCGCGCAGTTGCTTTGTTTATCCTCCGGCCTGCTAGAGAAATGGCTACTTGATGGTTGGGACGAGGGTTGGTACACCGCTGGGAAGGAGAAGACGACGACGGTGGATGAGTGGATGACGATGGCCGGAGAGAGGAGGGGCGGTGCGTGAGGAAACTTGCCACTCCTACACGGCCGCCTCTGTATTTTGGTCAAATACGTTTCCTCCGTTGGATTATGGATAGTAGCGTCTACGTACGTGTCCTATACTACAGCATGTATTTGCCCAGACAGGCAGGTCGCAGGCAAGGCCAGAATAATCAGCAGCTAGATCGATCAGTCTCGCTCTCACGATCCGTGGATGTTCAGCATAGCCGTAGAACTGCCGCAAGCTTGCATGCCTACATCACGCCCCGGTTCACCGGGGTTGTTCAATGGACAACCTACCTTACACGCATGGGCAAAAAAGTCGTATTTTTAGAAGCCACCGTGTAGCGACTTTATTGACAATCAAAGAGCAGTTACGTCGTCTACGATTGTCAATAATAAAATTGGATAGTAGGTTATTATATAGAAGTGTTCACCATGTTAATAACCTAGATATTTTTTTCTTACAATGAAATATTTTCTTCCTTTTCTTCTCAATCATCAAAACATTTGTTTCCTGACAGAATAATATTTTTTTGTTCCAAAATGAAACGCTTGTTTTTTTCATGATGAAAACGTGATGTTCTACCTCGGGACTCCATAGAACAACTTTTTCCCGAGCCAATCCGGACACCCGTTCACCGAATCTCATCGTGAGCGTGTGACTGCACCGCACCGAGTCTAATCTACAACCACAAGCACGGCTCACGATACCCAGCCACACCCACGCTGAGCTAGGTGCTACTAGAAATAAACCGGTGTGATCTCATCAACCGAATGTCTTCTTTTTGAAATGAACTGGCAGGAGAGCTGCCCACTATATTAAAAAGAAAGGTGCTTGACAGGCAAGTACAAAAGAGAAAGCACAAAACAAAGCTCAAAGCTTATATTGTCACAAAAAGGAGATCGGCCGGCTTCAAAGAAAAGAACAGAAACAAAACCCAGCAAGAAGAAATGAAAAGAACAGAGTTTGGACTAAGCCAAGAGTGCCGTCAAGCGCTTGGCGCCCGCCGCCATCCAGCAGTTCGCTTGGTCTTTAATCTTGGAGATCAGCAATCAACCGAATGTCTTCGTTGATGTCCTTTCGTAACACCCCTTTGTCAAGTCTATGTATGCAGACTCCTCATATCAAGAAAAGATTCATTATATTCCACGCTCTCAATATGCCTCTCGTTTACATTCGATCCCTGCGGGCTACTTTAAACACGTTATCAGCCACGTCCGCTTTATACCAAGTTCGGCCAGTATCAAGAAAAAGGACGGTAAGCAAGAGGAGTTTTTGTTCCTCCACTTACCCATCAGCATTTGTTCTTGCCACTGAGAAGAAGAGAACCAAACATTCTCCACCAACGGGAGTGCTGCATCAACTCCAGTTAAGGTATGTACATGCCGAATCGCTCACCATCTTTCTGATGCGAATTGTTGGCGCCCGTCCTTCATTTTCCCGCCGTTGAACTCGCGGCCAGAGGGCCCGCGCTTCTTGCTGACGGACGCCGGCGCTCGGGACGGTCGTCGAGCAGCGCCACCGACGCCGGCGACCCATCGCCCGCCTGCCGTGGAGTTCCGCCTCTGGTCATCCGCACTGCGGATTCCGCCGGTGTAGCGGCTGGCCTCTGGCCGGCGCGCACCTCGACGCTGCGTACGTGGTGGTGGTGGGGGGTGCTCGGCCTTGTGCGTGGAACTCGCGCGCGGCGTGGCACGGTGGGGTTCCTTTCGCCCCCGCGGCGTGCGCATGGCGAGACGACGACGACGACGCCGCGACGGCGGCGAGTGCTTGTTCACCAACGCCTCGTAGTCGTTGTCGTGTCGTCGCTGCTGTCCTCAGCCCTGACGCGGGGGGAGTTGAGTGTCGGATCGAGCGTTTGTCGCCGCTCTCGATCGCAGCGTTAGTTGTTTTTTGCTTATCCTCCGGCTAGAGAAATGCATGGTTGGTGGTTGGGACGACGAGGGTTGCATTGGTACACTGGCAAGACGACGACGACGACGACGGTGGATGACGATGGCCGGAGAGGGGGAGGAGCGGTGTAGATTAACTCGGCCATCTACAGATTTACCACTCAAATACAAGGCCTTGTTTTCCTCAAAAAATACAAGGCCTTGTATAGTTGTATTTGCCTATTTGGCCAGACAGGCAGGCCGCAGGTCGTGCACGATCCGCGGCGGTTGCGTACTAGTACGTACTGCTAGCTAGTCCTGTTGCATGCAGGTTCACGGGGGAAGTGGGATTATTGGCTACAGCTATCAACCTGGAGTCCTCGAATATGGTCCTGTTTTTGGAAGCTAATAGCTAATGATTATAGCTAGCTAAATCTAGCTGTTGTGAATCCAAATAGGACAGCTAATTGAGCAACTAAAGATCTCCTAGCAGCTAATTGAAACAGTGTTATCTCATTTAGCTGCTTAAACCCAGAGTCAAAAGACTTTACTACCCCCAACAGCGAGCTGAACAAGTCCTAGCTCAAAAACATAAGGGTAGTGTGGTCTATTCACATTAACAATTAACAATTAGTTGATGGATCCACACAGACCTAGCTAACGACAAGTCAGCTAATCTTTAGCTAGCTAAAAGAGACTATTATGGAGGATCCAAACATGGCTATATACTGTATATACGCGGCACGGGCAAAAGTAGTATTATTTTAGAAGCCATCGTGGCGACTTTATTGACTTTATGTCGCCTACGACTCGACTGTCAATAATTTCGGTAGATTATTATAGAAGAAGTGTTTTAGATGCACACACCATGTTATTAATACCAAGATACTTTTTCTTACTACGGAATATTTTCTTCTTTTTCTTCTCACACTCTGTTCGGCTCAGTATTGTTGGCTGGCTGGCTGGTGGTGCTGGTTTGGTGTGAGAAAAAAATAATATTGGCTGGTTGCAGCCCAACAGAGCGTCAATCATCAAAACATTTGGTTCCAAAGAGAGCAATATTCCCCATGATGAAACGATTGTTTCAATCACGATGAGACATGCTTGTTCTACCCCAGTAGTACTCCGTACAACACTTTTTACCCTAGCCAGACCGGACCACCCTCCCACTGAATCTCATCGTGATCAGCGTGCGACCGAACCTACAAACCACAAGCGCATGGCCCGCGCCCCGCGGCACCCAGCCACAGCCACCCCGAGCCAGGCACAGTTGCGCACGCGTCCCACGCCGTCGCCGTCGTCCTCGTCGTGTGCTCCGACCCAAGGGACAAAAGGTTTTTGGCCGTAGCAGCAGTGGTGACTGGCGAGCCATGGCGTACGGAGGTCAAGTCTGCCAGTGCCACGAGCTCACTTTGCCCGTCTGCCTGCAACGACTGCTCGTGACACACTGACACGGCCGGCCGGCCAGCCGGCCAGTCGCACGTAGGCTCCGGCCCGGCCGGCTTGGACTGGACCCGTAGCCAGCCGAACCTAACATTTATGCCGGGGAAGCACGTGCCCGGGCGCTGCCAGCTGCAGAACGCGCGGCGAGGGCATGACTGGGCGGACGGGGAGGGGAAGCGACGCGGGGCACGGCACGTCGGCGTCGCGTCGCATTGGCCGCCGCGCGCGCGAGTGAACAAGCGACGAGGCCTACCGGGCCCCGGCCCTGCCCCTCCACCACCACCAGCCGCGAGCGGCGACGTGAGCAGTGACAGTGCCAGCAGGAGACCACCGTACCCGCGCGCGGCCGGCGTCACGTCGCCTCCGGGAATAGCCAGCCGGGCACAAGCACATGCGCTCCTCCTCCTCCTCTCCCCACTCTGTAATAAAGCAGCGGGCTGGGCGGCCGATCCCCACTCCAGCGAGCCGGGCCGGACCATGCTGCGAGCGAGACGGTGAGGGAGAGGAGTAGAGGCACAAGCTCGAACACCTCGAGGGCGAGCCCGGCGGCGAGGCAGCGTTTGAGAAGATCACGCGGGGGGACGCGTCCCCCGCGAGGACGATACGATCATCGTCGCCGACGTGATCGCGTTCACGGGAGCAGGCAAGTTTAGCTAATACGCCGCGCTCGTTCAGTCTCTCCCCTTCCTTGCGTTCCCAGGGCGAGGGGTGTGCCAGCCGGCGACGCGATCCGCCGCGCGCGCTTCCTCCCTTTCGACTACGTACCGCTTGCAGTTGCGGTGTGCCTTGACGGGATCCCGCCGGCGGCGTACCACCTGCACAGGTCGTACGCTGCTCCGGCCGTCCGGCGGCGCTGGCTGCTGGATGCTTCGTCAGTCCGAGGAAAGAGATTGATCGGCTGATTAGATTGCATGTCGCAAAGGTTATTGGTGCGATGCGATTTCTGTGCATGCCAGCTTGTTCGTACGCGGACCCAAGACATCTATCACTAATGGTTCTGAAGAACGGTTTGGCTTGATTTGGATCGAATTCTACGAGGTTCGTAGGGGGCGAAAAAAGAAGAGCTTTATTGGGGATCGTGCTTGGTTGATAGGGGAGGTAAATGCCCACGGGTTCGGTACTTCGGTTCTTGATTTATCACTTCAAAAAACAAAAAGTTCAGGATTTGAGAAGGTCTTCTTCTTCTTTTTTTTTCCTCCCCCTTTGATCCGATCGTTGATCGGTGGCTGCTTGATATGCATCGTCTACGAGCGGCGGCCCGGGGGGCTCCCGGTGAGGAAGGGGGAGGGATATCGATCGATGCCATAGTCAGTTACCATCGTCGTGCTGCTGCGTCTCGGGGTTTTGGGTTTGGGGTTTTCCTCCGTGTCAGGTGTTCGCTCATTCTTTTTTTTGTCTTCGATTCAGAGTTTCCGGTTGGGATCTGTCAGGGCCGCGGAGGGCGGCGAGGCGGTACCCCGTTTGGTCGTCCTTTTTTCTTTGCTAGGCAGATCGATCATCACTGATGCATGGTGCATGTATTTCTCTTTTTTTCTCTTTCTTTCTTTTTCTTGTTGCTGTGATAATGGCTTGCGAAGAACACTGCGGTCGTGAGTTCAGTACACTGAAATTCATCCCCGTTTACTGCGAATCTCTCGCACGCGTCTCTCATGTCTTGTGTGCCGCAAAGCTAGTTGCCTCACATGAATTTCAGATCTTTTTATCTGTTCTTTCTCCTAACTGCACTCCTGTTCATCGTGATCGCAGCAGGGGCCTGAAGTATTGGGTGCATCGCACATGGGTCCCCGAACGAGTTAGTACTCTTCTCTCCTTTCTCTTCTTCTTGCATAATTATTGCAGTACATGATCATTGTGCTGGTAGCTGTTAAGAAGTTAGAACCTCTGCAAGACAGCGATGTCATACTGATTCTTTAAAATGATTATTCTGAGGGGGTTTCTTTGAAATTGTTTGTCAGGTTCTTGGATGGTGGACTTGTGCGGCAGCCCAATATGCTCCAAGCAGGCTGGAGACTCCTGCGCGTGGAGGGAACTATTCGACGCCTCCACTTGCATGAATCATATTCTGGCCTTTGGCATTGCTGCTCTGGTCGCCATCGTGCTTGGAATCCAGCTACTTGTTAGAATTCCAAAGAGCAGAGCATCTGAGAGGCAGCTTGTTGCCCACGGTCCGCTGCAGTTGGCTGGTGTGGTGTTCAATGGCTGCTTGGGTCTGGTTTATCTTGGCCTTGGATTGTGGATGCTGGGGATGAACTTCAGTCAGGATGCCGCAGTTTACCTGCCACATTGGTGGTTGGTGGCCTTGTCTCAGGGATTCAGTTTGATACTTGTCAGCATCGCTTTCAGCATCAAAAGGCAGTTCCTTGGAGCCACATCTGTTCGGATTTGGTCAGTTCTGCTTACCATATATGCTGCATTTATTTGCTGCTCCTCGGTTGTTAACATGGTTGCAGAAAAGGCTGTCACCATGAAGGGTTGTTTAGACGTTCTATTGCTACCAGGCGCATTGGTACTCCTTGTCTATGGAATTTGGCATATCAGCAGGGAAGATGGTAATGGAAGAATTGGAAGTGCTTTATATAAGCCCCTGAATGCAGAGGCAGTTGATGGTACAGATGATTCTGGGACTCATGTAACACCATTTGCTAAAGCTGGATTTTTTAGTGTTATGACATTTTGGTGGTTAAATCCTTTGATGAAGATGGGTTACGAGAAGCCCCTTGAGGAGGAAGACATGCCACTTTTAGGTGCTTCAGATCGAGCATATAATCAGTATGTAATGTTTCTGGAGAAGCTGAACAAGAAGAAGCAGTTGCAGCCACATGGCACTCTGTCAGTCTTCTGGACAATCATTTCTTGTCACAGAAGTGGGATCATTGTCTCAGGTTTGTTTGCATTGCTTAAGGTGCTCACAATATCTTCAGGCCCATTGCTTCTGAAAGCATTCATCAATGTTTCACTTGGTAAAGGGTCCTTTAAATATGAAGGCTATGTGCTGGCTGCTACATTGTTCGTTTGCAAATGTTGCGAATCTTTGTCACAACGGCAGTGGTATTTCCGTACTCGAAGGTTAGGACTTCAAGTGAGATCATTCCTATCAGCTGCTATCTATAAGAAACAACAGAAGCTATCAAACAAAGCGAAAATGAAGCATTCTTCTGGAGAGATCATGAACTATGTCACCGTCGACGCCTACCGGATTGGGGAATTCCCATACTGGTTCCATCAGACATGGTCAACAAGCGTCCAACTTTGCATTGCTCTAGCAATTCTGTATAATGCAGTTGGTCTTGCTATGATTGCATCACTTGCTGTCATCATCATCACTGTACTTGTCAATGCTCCACTGGCCAAGCTGCAACACAAATTTCAGAGTAGACTTATGGAAGCACAAGACGTGAGACTGAAGGCAATGACAGAGTCCTTAATTCATATGAAGGTATTGAAACTTTATGCATGGGAAGCTCATTTCAAGAAGGTCATTGAAGGATTAAGAGAGGTTGAATACAAGTGGCTGTCAGCATTCCAGCTTAGGAGAGCATACAACAGTTTCCTGTTCTGGTCATCACCAGTCTTGGTTTCGGCTGCAACATTCCTGGCGTGCTATCTGTTGAACATTCCTCTTGATGCTAGCAACGTCTTCACTTTTGTAGCAACTCTCCGCCTTGTTCAAGATCCAATTAGGCAGATACCTGATGTTATTGGGGTTGTGATACAAGCTAAAGTTGCTTTCACCAGGATAATAAAGTTTCTTGATGCACCTGAGCTGAATGGAGAAGTTAGGAAGAAATACTGTGTGGGCACCGAGTTTCCAATAGTGATGAACTCCTGCAGTTTCTCATGGGATGAGAACCCATCAAAACCAATTCTAAAGAATATAAATTTGGTAGTCAAAGCTGGAGAGAAGGTTGCAATCTGTGGCGAGGTAGGATCAGGAAAATCAACACTTTTGGCTGCAGTTCTTGGAGAGGTCCCAAAAACTGAAGGCACGGTATGCTTTTTCTGTTACCTTCATATTTTTATGAAATAGAAAATGCTAGATGTTTTCGAATTTTATGATATAGTCTTCTTCCTTCAAGAAAATGACACTTTCATTGAGTTCCTTTTTATCATAGTGCAATTTATTTATATGCTTTACCACTCAATTGCAAGCACAACATTTCCATATAACTGACAACTGAGCAATAAACATTTTTCTTGATAATAGTGCCAACAAATGTTACCTTATCAGAGTACACTTCAGAACCTCAGTTGCTAATTATTTTGCACAGTAACATCATAAGTTTGGCACAGTTGTTACAATTATTTTTGCTCAACGATAGTGCTAGCATATGTTATTTTTTTCCTTTTCCTAGCAACTTAAACTCAAACTGGTTAATTGTTGCCACATATTTCAGATTCAAGTTTGTGGAAAAATTGCATATGTTTCTCAGAATGCATGGATCCAAACAGGAACTGTGCAAGACAATATTCTCTTTGGGTCTTCAATGAACAAGCAAAGATACCAAGAAACGCTTGAGAGGTGCTCTTTAGTAAAGGACCTTGAAATGTTGCCATATGGAGACCTTACTCAAATTGGGGAGAGAGGGGTAAATCTCAGTGGTGGCCAGAAGCAGCGTGTTCAACTTGCTCGTGCGTTATACCAAAATGCAGACATCTATCTTCTTGATGACCCTTTCAGTGCTGTTGATGCCCATACAGCAACAAGTCTTTTTAATGTAAGGACCACCGAATAATTTTGAATTCAATATACTATTTGACTGTAGACTATTTTAAAGTGCTGGCCCTTTTTATAGGAATATGTCATGGGAGCTCTATCAGACAAGACTGTTCTTCTGGTGACGCATCAAGTCGATTTTCTCCCTGTGTTTGATTCCATTCTGGTATGCTTTCACATAATTACTTTGCGTGTGGATACGGATTTTTGCAGGAAGCAAGTTTTCATAACTAAGATGAATTTATTGGTTCAACTTTCTCGCTAGTAACTAAATGATAATAGAAATATCAGCATTAAGCATGATGTGATGAATTTCAGGACCAATAAACACTTAGAGAATAAAAAGTATGCCAAGATGTTCATCCCTCCACGAGGCCATGATTTATGTTTATTTATCAACTGCTTCTGTTTGTTGATATAACATCTAAAACTAGTGTTCCTTTTTGGCAGTTAATGTCAGATGGTGAAATCATTAGATCTGCACCTTATCAAGATCTATTGGCATACTGTCAAGAATTTCAAAACCTTGTAAATGCCCACAAAGATACTATTGGTGGCTCAGATCTTAACGAAGTACCCACCAACAGAGCAAACGAAATTTCAATCAAGGAGACAAATGATACTCATGGAAGCAGATATAGAGAAATTGTGAAGCCATCACCAGCTGATCAACTGATCAAGACAGAAGAAAGGGAAATCGGTGATACAGGTCTCAAGCCTTATATCCTTTACCTGTGTCAGAGTAAAGGCTACCTATATGCCTCTATTTGTGTTATTTCCCACATGATTTTCATAGCTGGGCAAATATCACAAAACTCGTGGATGGCAGCTAATGTCCAGAGTACTGATGTTAGTACACTGAAGTTGATTTCTGTTTACATCACTATCGGAATTTGTACGATGTTCTTCTTGCTATCTAGATCGATAGCGATGGTTTTTCTTGGGGTTCGGACATCAAGGTCTTTGTTTTCCCAGTTACTCAACTCATTATTTCGCGCACCGATGTCCTTTTTTGATTCCACCCCTTTAGGAAGGGTACTGAGTAGGGTAAGAATCCAGAAATGAATTGGAAAGACAAAAGTTCTATTTACATTTGGGAATTTTCTATTCATTGATTATCAACTTGATATTTTTCCATGCAGGTTACTTCAGATTTGAGTATTGTTGACCTTGATGTTCCATTTGCCTTCATGTTTAGCATTAGTGCCAGCTTAAATGCATATAGCAATCTGGGGGTACTGGCTGTTGTTACCTGGCAAGTTCTGTTCATCGCAGTGCCAATGATAGTTTTGGCAATCAGGCTGCAGGTAAATGTGTGATTTGTTTCATTCATATACCATTTATCAATTAGTGCGATTTGCTGCTATTTTCGTCCAAGGGGTGAACGGTCTACTATTTTTTTGAACAACAAACAGTCTACTATTCACAATTGCAATTGACTGAAATATCTTGGTTTTGATCATGCAGAGCTACTATTTAGCTTCAGCTAAGGAATTGATGAGGATCAATGGTACTACCAAATCTGCTCTGGCTAATCACTTGGGCGAATCGGTTGCAGGGGCTATAACTATAAGGGCCTTTGAGGAAGAGGATCGTTTCTTTGAGAAAAATTTGGAGCTTGTAGACAAGAATGCTGGTCCATACTTCTATAACTTTGCAGCAACTGAATGGCTGATTCAACGTCTGGAGACAATGAGTGCTGCAGTTCTTTCCTTTTCTGCCTTTGTCATGGCTCTTCTTCCTCCCGGAACTTTTAGCCCTGGTGAGCAAACTATAACAGCAAGCCTAACCTTTCTTCTTGCATCTGATCTGCAACAAATTGTTAGATGCGCTGCAATTTTTTTTCTTGTGTGTGAAAAAAAAAACAGCAAGCCAAGCTTTTTCATTCTTAGATTTGATCAGCAACGAACTGTTAGATGCATTTGTTTTCTTTGATAAGTCTCGATAGCTTTCTGGAAGCAAGCCATGAATATCAAGATCTTTCTATCTGTACTTGATAATGATGAATCATGAGTAACATTAAGTTTTTTTGCAAGCCTGTCAGGCAAGACATGTTTAGTGAATAATGTAGAACATTTCTCAACTACCATTTCTGCTTATTGATAAGAAGCATGATGGAGCCTGTCCCCCGCGCAAAAAATAAAAAATGAAATTCTTTTTTTCCCTCTTCCGACTGGATTTGTCTCATTAACATTTGGGCCTAAGTACAAAATTCCAAAGCCGGGATTATGCACAAATTGGCAAATACAAAACTGTAGGCACTTGTATTATCTATGTACCTGTGCAATATTTCCACTAGAAATACTAATTATTCCAATTTGTACCTGTGCAGGCTTTGTAGGAATGGCATTGTCGTATGGCCTGTCCTTAAATATGTCCTTTGTTTTCTCCATCCAAAATCAGTGCCAGCTTGCAAATCAAATCATCTCTGTGGAAAGGGTGAACCAGTACATGGATATACCAAGTGAAGCGGCAGAGACTATCGAAGAAAATCGGCCATCACCAGACTGGCCCCAAGCTGGCAGGGTGGAGCTTAGAGATTTGAAGGTAACAGAAAGATAAATATTTATATGTATGGTTCCAGAAAATTAACATAAATTATTTTCATTCGACAGATTAGGTATAGGCAAGATGCTCCTCTTGTCTTGCATGGAATCACTTGCACATTTGAAGGTGGGGATAAGATTGGCATAGTTGGACGAACAGGAAGTGGCAAGACAACTTTAATTGGCGCATTGTTTCGTCTAGTTGAGCCAGCTGGAGGCAAAATAATAATAGACTCTGTAGATATCACAACAATAGGGTTACATGATCTGCGTTCTCGTTTGGGCATCATTCCACAAGACCCAACACTTTTTCACGGTACCATAAGATATAATCTAGATCCACTTGGGAAGTTCTCGGACCAGCAAATATGGGAGGTAACATGTTATTTTCTTGCCTGTTTGTATTTTTTCCTATCAGCATACTAGCTGTTCAGATAAGTTACCGTGATAAAGAATTACTTTGATGGAACCATATGTAATGTTGAAATTGTGAGGTCACTTCCTCTATTGTTGCCCTAGAAAATTTAGTTCGGTTACTGTGAGATACTAATGGTCAACAATCCCAAAATTTCAAAAAATACTATCGAAATGGGGTGAATAAACTGAATTTGTGGATGGCATCTTCTGATGACATCTGTACATCTTCAAACTTCAAAAGGGATCACTAAAGTGGTTAGTTGCTACTCTGATACAGGTTCTCGACAAATGTCAGCTGCTTGAGGCTGTCCAGGAGAAGGAACATGGATTGGATTCAATTGGTAGGAGACCTTGTTTCCTCTGTAATTCTGTACTTCAGTTTCCTGAGTTCTTAACAAATTGTGCAATGGTGTCTGCTCCATTATCAAACTGAAAATGGGTCTCTTTATTCGATTTATACAAGTATTTAGAACCAGACTAGGGGTGAAATTACATATGCCACAAAAAATGCGAACCTTTTGCTTTATAATCTGCTTTGAACTTCCTTTGTAAGAGCATCTCCAAGAGCCTTTGTAAAATCTACACTCTAAATCATCATTTAGAGAGTCACTTGAGTAAAAATCGTTTTTTATATCCTTATACTTTCCAACAACTTTTCAATATTTCGTAGGTAGTCTAGAGAGCCATTCTCATTCTCCATCTTTGGCTAGAGAGAAATCCGGAATAGAGAATGTTTATATTTAGATATCCAATTGAAGAAGTTGTTGGAGAGCATTTTTCACGAAAATCTCTATTTATGTAAACTATGAAAGATATGAAGAGTCTCTTGGAGATGCTCTAAGGCATGCAGAGAACAGCCGTTTCCTTTTCTGTTTTTTTTTTGTGGGGGTGTGTGGGGGGGGAGTAGAACAGGCAATTGGTTGTATTGATTATTGATGAGTTAGAACTTAGAAGTGGTATAAAGAACTTCTGGTTAAATGACAATATATTTGGCAAAGTTTTTAGGGATGGTGTCTTTTTTTTTTTACCTTGGCCAGCATTATAGTGCAATTATCTTTGATGCTGTACTAACCGACATCTTGCTGTATAGTTGTCGAAGATGGGTCGAACTGGAGCATGGGTCAAAGGCAGCTCTTTTGTTTGGGACGTGCTCTTTTGAGAAGATGCCGCATCTTAGTTCTCGATGAGGCCACAGCTTCTATAGACAATGCAACTGATGCTATACTTCAGAAAACAATCAGGACAGAATTCAAAGATTGCACTGTTATCACGGTCGCACATCGTATACCAACTGTTATGGACTGCTCCATGGTACTTGCAATGAGTGACGGTATGTTTTCTTCTCAACAATTTAGTAGAAATACAATGATCCCATTGTAGTAATTGTGTATCCAACCAGGACAGCTCAAAGTCTAGAGTATGGCTGAAACCAAATAAATTGTTGGTATAAGTAAAAAAAAAAGACTTCCCTCTTCACTAATTTAGCCTTTTCTGCATCAATTCCCTACTAAGTTTGTTGTGATTCATCATTCATCCAACAACAACAACAACATAGCCTTTTTTCCCAAGCAAGTTGGGGTAGGCTAGAGATGAAACCCGAAAGAAATAAGTTCAAGGTTCAGGCACATTGATAGCTAGTCTCCAAGCGCTCCTATCCAAAGCTATCTCTTTAGAGATATTCCAATCCTTAAGGTCTCTCTTAACCAACTCATCCCACGTCAGTTTAGGTCTACCTCTACCCCTCTTTACATTATCGACCCGCTCAAGAACCCCATTACGCACCGGCGCCTCAGGAGGCCTTCGTTGGACATGTCCAAACCATCTCAGCCGATGCTGAGTAAGTTTCTCCTCAATTGGTGCCACCCTGACCCTATCCCGAATAACTTCGTTCCGGACTCTATCCCTCCTTGTGTGCCCGCAAAACCACCGCAACATCCGCATCTCTGCTACACTCAATTGCTGCACATGTCGCCTTTTTGTAGGCCAACATTCAGCACCGTATAACATCGCCGGACAAATTGCTGTCCTATAGAATTTGCCTTTCAGCTTTTGTGGCACCCTCTTGTCACAAAGGATGCCAGAAGCTTGCCGTCATTTCAACCAGCCAGCTGATGATTCATCATTCATCCAACAGCTCAAAACTAAAATATCTTTTTTATTTTTTTTCTAGAAGCAACAGATGGACCTTTTGCTTTCCTTCTCCATGTTTTTGGATTATGAAACAGTCTTTTTCAGGACAGTAATGCAGCATATATATTTACTTAATTGTTCATACTAATGAGTTCAATTTGCTTTCAGGGAAAGTAGTGGAGTATGACAAACCCATGAAGCTCATGGAAACTGAAGGATCTCTCTTCCGTGAGCTTGTCAAAGAATACTGGTCATACACATCAAACGGAAATATTTAAAGTTATGGATTATGCATGTTTACTCCCTGCAGTATCTAGAAAGAGGCACAGGAATTTGTGCCTGAAGTTTTGAGCAGCGTGCGCAGCTTGTGTCAGAGGTCGTCGCTTGGTTCAAAACAAAATGAAACCTGAGCTAATAGTAAGCTTTTAAAGGCTGATGGGGAGGCACTTGTTCAAGTCTGCAGCTATGGCTTTTGATCTTTGCAGGCTGGGATTACTTGAGCTGATGAGAAGGGGGGTGTGGATGCTTCAGCCCTCCTCCGTAGAGAGGGGGGATACTTCTGTATCTTCAATGTCCAATAAATCACTGTGTATATAATTTTTATTGCAACCAAGGCTTCTCAGCTCCGCTGTGTTCAGTTTTTTGCCTTTAGTAACTGGAGCCATATGATGCATGATATTTCTGTTGCGGTAATTATTTTCTTGATTAAGTATGCATCCTTGTTCAGAAGAGCTTTATGCAAGTGAGAACTATCTTTTTTTTTAAAATAACAACCAGTGAGAACTATCTTGGTCTAAAAATAAATAACATGACAGAATGACTGAAGTATTGCGGTGTACCGAAGAATCTCTTACTCCAAAATCCCTATTTCAATCAGAATGGAAGTTGCCAAGTTGGGATGAAGTACATTGTGCTATACAAGTATCTCACGCTGTAGTGCTGCTGAAAAACACACCTAAACACGAAGCAGAACGTTACAAGATCTTGCACGATCACGAGCTCAGGTACGCCTACCGCCACGACGGGCTCTCCACCATCTCCGGCCGCGTCCTCATCACCTTCGCGGACGGCATCGTGCTCCCACGCACCGTCATCCTCCCCAGCTCCTCCCCGGCCATTGCCCGCCGCTCCATCTCCTCCCTCCGGCGCCTCCTGCTCCAGCTCACCGCGCCGGCCACGGCGAGCCCCAAGACGCTGGCTCCCAGCACGCCGCCGGCGCCGACGCCCACCGTCCACGCCCACCACCTCGCCCTCACCATCGAGGCCGAGGCTGCCGGCGGCGGCGTCTCAGGCACCCGCACCGCAATGCCGAAGTGGCCCGTGCCGGTCACCGCGCACGCCGGGCCCGACGCCACGGCGTGCGTGGCGGCGACCTCCCCGCTGGCCGCGAACATCACACACCGCGCGGTGCTGGCGTTGAACTCCTTCGCCGCCGCCGCCGCTGTAGACAGGTTCTTGAACTCGACGCGCACCGGCGCGCCGAGCGCCCGGAGCGAGACCCGGGCGTCGTGGCCCGCCGACGCGTCGTACGCGAGGATGCCGACCACGGGCGCGGCCAGCGCGTACCCGCGCGGCGCGGCGAAGAGCGCCGCTCCGGCCGTGGCGCCACCGTCGCCGGCGAAGCGCTCGAAGACGATGGCGACGCGGCGCGCGAACGGGGCCGGGACGACGCGCGGCGGGATGGCGAACGCGACCCCGGACGAGCCGGCGGCGGCGCTGGCGCCGTCGGCCCAGAGCGCGTTGCTGCGCACGCGCAGCGCCGAGGCCTGGACGCCCGCGCCGGAGAGGTTCGCCGGGAGGGGCACGTCCACGAGCTGTCCCGCGCCGCGGAGCAGCTGGAACGCGCGGTCCCGGACGGCGGCCTCGACGGCCGAGATGTTCGCGGCGCGGCTCTGGGCAGCGCAGGGACGCAAGAAGAACGCAGTGACGACGACGACGTGCACAATCACCGACGGCAACAAGGACGCCCTGGCCATCGACGCCCCCCAGCGCGCCTCGTCTTCCTCGACGGCTAGCTCCGCGGCGGCGTGTGACGACGGCGGCGGCAGGAAGCCGCCATCCCGACGGCGAGGAATCGAGTGGTGGTGGTTGGAGAGGAGAGGAGGTGGCGGCCAAGCCGGGCAGAGGAGGGAATTGAGCTTGCTTTTTTTAGGAGGCCATGGGTGTCAATGGCCCTGGACGATTTGTGTCAGCGCACGCAGCCCGGTTTGGTTTCATCAGAGCTCCCCATGCTCACTGAGGAACAAGGAGCACGAGAGCTGGTGCTTGGCCTCACCAGATACAGAGGCGGACGCGTTGATCAAACTAGCTTCTCCCTCCGGCAACTGACGCGAACAAGTGGCCAAACCGGCCGCCGATTCCGGTAGCAGGCGACACAACCCCGTTGTCTTCAGCTAGTACAGGGAGCCTATTTTTTTTTCTTTCTTCTTTTTCTGTTCCATTGAGGAGTAGCTGATGCTCCTCCAACTTTGCGATCATTTATTTATTTCAAAAATAAAAAATTTGCGATCATTTGCAGCAGCCTAGCAGAGCAGGTGCAGCAGGCAGTAGCATAATGATTGGGAGGCGGCAGCTTTGTTATGTGAGATGACGGACATGGACCATGGTAAAATTGATTGGCATTTGCTGGGCGGCGCTCCGTTGACGATGGGGTGCCAGTGGAAGCAGGTTGGCTGCTCGATGCCAATGCCTTGAGCCTGCGCGTTCCCTGCAAACACTTGTGCCTGTTTGTGTTTGGCCGCAGCCTACACAGTACACAGCACGCACCCTGCAAAGGGTGGCATGCTCATACAGCCATCAAGCTCTCGAGACAAAGAACAGAAGAGCAGAGGGTTTAGGGTAATGCGTTTTATCTGCAGAGCCACACTTTCTGTTCTGGCAACCTCAAGTGAAAAGGCCACCCATTCACCCAAAGATGACTGAAGTGAGAGAAAAAAAAAGACCAGTGCACTAGACTGCATGTTTAATTATATGCGGAAAGGATGACTGAAGTGAAAAAGGAATTATTCAGCGCATAATTGTCAAAGTGCTCATATCAGATTTCCAATTACATGATATCCAAATCCAAAGGTAACACTGCACTAATGAACATGCAGAACACTCCTGCGCTAGATTTAGTGTTGAATTAGATACATTGCCGCATCAACCCAGCCACGCTCATTACCAAGCAGAGCCACTGGATATGCTACTTTGGATGCACTTAGCTTCAACCAACTGCTAGTCCTGAACTCTTAGGTGCATTCAGTTCGAGGAAATGTGCAGCACAACCAGCAATACAAGGCAGAGAATGGTACATTCTCTGCTCCTGTAAATTATCTACAGTGTTTCTCACATGATTTTGCTAATAAAGGAGCCCTGGCACTTCAGACATCAGGTTCTGTCAGTAGACTTATGTCAAAAGATCTTTTGTCAGGAACAAATGCACATTCACATCAGTCATGTGCTAGTGATTGAAGGAGATTTTCGTTACTTTCATTGTTCCATGAGTTCTTCAAGCTGGCTCGTAAAGACCTAGCATGTGCCCATCGATGCATCGTAAGGCTGCAACCTGCGAGGAAACAAATAGGAATTCCAAGGAAATATAATGCCATAAGATGTTTCCAAGGAAATACAAAAAAATATGGGAATTATGGGCATATAGGCATGATACCTTTCCATGGATCTCATATTTGATCGGTCCATCCAACTCAGCTCCCAATGCCATTAGCTTTGTAACTGTACTGTTAATGTCTGGTACAGTGAATGATAGCATTGAAGAATATACTCTCTGTGACGCAATATTACTGCAAATATGTATGACACATTAGACACATTTACAGTTTCATACACTAGTCAATTCTAAAGAACATGGATTTTGCAATTGGAAATTTCTCTTTCTTAACATATAAGTGGCCCATACTCCATATGAACAAGATGTTTGCCTATTTATATCCATATGATGACAAAACTTTAAGTCCCCAAGAAAAACTGGTAAGCTTCAAGTCAAGGAGGAAAAATAATTCAATAATTAATCATTAGTTTTCATACACTACCCGTGTACCATAACTGTTCTTGGTCTAGCAAGACTGCAAGAAGCACTACAAAAATATTTTAAAGTAATTGTTCCCCAAATAATAGATTGAAGTATATTTTGGGATGTTGGGTGATCATCCAGCTTGGTCATTGTTTTCCCCAGAATTGGCAACCTCACAGATCCAACACTCCTTCCATAGAGTTTAGAGCTAGGGTTGCAAAGTATGTGCAACATGTAGTGGACTCAGGCGCACATCCTATGGTCAGCTAAGTGTTTAATCAAGCACATCAGCAGAAAGATCCCTTTAATCCAAAAGGCTCAACCTGTGAAGCCCAATAGTAACCTGTAAAGTGCAAATCATTGCCCAGAGATGAAGGGTCCATTGACATTCCAGCACTCCTGCACACTGAAAGGAGACCAACTTACCACTTTTTCAAAGGGGGGCAAGCGTGCAAGAGAACAATCACTTAGTGCTCACTCCATCTAACCTGCCAAGAGTGCTCACTCCATCAAACCTGCCAAGCTACTCATCTAAGCGGCAAGAGGCCTATGACAGATAAGGTGGAAAAGAAGGAATTTTGAATCTCAGTTCGTATGCACAGGATAAGAAATGAGTCCCAGAACGAAATTTCCACAGCCAGTCCAGAAGAAATTGACAGCATTTCTCCTTACCCACTAGCCCTAGCATCTCGTAGGGTGCATTCTCAGATGCCATCACCAACGTTTACAGCATCCGACCAAAGCCCGGGTGCTCCACATACGCATTTCATCGAACACATGAAACTCAGAGCATGTAGCACCACCGTGGCGGAATGCCTCTCGATCGGGCCCCCTCAGCCGCATTCCGTCAACTAACTCCCAATACCGAACTGTTAAGAACAACAGAACACGACCAGAAGAGCGCGGAGCGGCAATCGAACCTGTCGTTGGTGTGCATGAGCGCGAGCTTGAGCGGCCCCGACTGCAGCTCGGCCCAGCGGAGCGTGCAGACGTTTACGCTGAAGTCGAGCCCCTCCGCGTAGAACCGCGCCGCCCGCGGCACGTCCCTGTGCAGCTGCAGCACCCACCGGAGCGTCGCCGTCGCGGCCCCCGCCGCCATCCGCGGCCGCCTCCCTCTCCGCTTGCCGACGAGACGACGACGCACGCCACCACTCCCAGATCTATTATTTGTGGATCTATTATTCTACTGCTAAATGATGGAAATCTAACAATAATAGATCCACAAATATGCACTTATGCTATGCATCTGAAAATTTTCCAGTGGAATACACATGAAAAGAGTAGGCTATCACAAAATTTTCAGGATTTTTAGACAAACAGAACAACAGATACAAAATAAACTAGATTAAACACAATTTAAAATTTTAGCAGGGGCAAAATTGACATTTCTCATGCATGAGTATTTTTTCTCAGTAGATCTTGATATTTAGTTTGCATTTTTTTGATTTTTCTATAATTTTTAATTGAATTTAGAAGTTCACTGTTCTGAAAACAAAAAAGAAAATAATTTTTTGCCTGGCCTACCGCCCCGCCAGTTGGCGGTAGGTACCCTACCGCCCGGCAGGGAGGCGGCAGGCTCCCCCAGAGGCCAAAATGCGATTAAAAATAAATTTTATTTACATTCAGGTCCCTACTGCCCCGCCAGTTGGCGGCAGATACCCTGCCGCCCCGCAGACAGGCGGTAGGGGTACAAAACTGTAAATTATGAAATCGAAAATATATTTTTGTAAAAAATAATTTTAAAAAATATAAAAATAAAAAAGACGCCCGCTAACACATTTAGTTGGGCCTTGTGCGGGTACCCGCACAGCCCACTAGTCGTCGCCCTCCCAGCTCCCTATCGCCTGCGCTGCACAGCCGCCGCCATGGCGAACCCTAGCGCTGCCTCCTCGGCGTTCCCGTCGCCGTATATTGCGGCGATTACTCCGCTCATGCTGCCTCCATTGCCGCCGTCTCCTACATCCGGAGAGAATGCTTCATCGCCCGCAACGGCACCTGTGCGCTGCCCATGGTGCCCTGCGCTGGTCCTTCTCCACCTTTGAGGCAATGAGTGAAGGGGAGAGAAGGAAGCAATTACAGGTTAGGTTTCTTGCTGGCCGCTGCTGCCCCCGCCCGCAGCCTGCTTTCTCTCGCCGCTCCTCGCAGCCGGCCGCCGGCCGCCGCGGCCTCGGGCTCCCATAGCTGGCCGTCGTGCGCCGCTGCTTGGGCTCTCGTAGGCTCGTAGCAGGCCGCCTGAGCTCCGCAGAGGTTGGCTGAGGAGCTGCGGCGTGGCTTCGGGGCAAGGCCGCAGAGGCCGAGTGCCAGGCATATAATCATCTATGCATCCATGTATGTTTCCAATCTGAGGTATTATTTGAAGGGTCTGTCTTGGCGTCAGTCGATTGAGATTTCGTAATCTGTCAATCACCTATGTGAGTCATTCATCACCCATCCAACAGCTCCACTTGTTGCCTCGATTAATTCTATTAATTGGATGTTATCGATTCTGCAATGATATTTTTACACAACCGTTATGAGGGCTGCAGACCCATTTGTGGTTTGAGATCCGCTAAAATGATTGTTGATGTTCCCAGCCCAGCGCTGGCATTTCAGCCCACTAATAAAATATCATTTTGTTTTTTTCTGTTCCAACTACATTACAAACGAAAATCTCAACTACTGAAAAAAGAGTTACACGTTCTTTAAAAAAAGTTACACGTAATATTTTGGTCCCAAAGTTATATGCAAGATTTTTCGCTGAAACTAAAGTTACAATCCAAAATCAAGGAGTTACATGTAACAATTAAAAAGTTACATGTAATATTTTTCTGACATTTCCAGGAGTGGGCTCACGCCAATTCCAGAAAAACATCAAAATTCTAAATAGGGTCCAAAGCCTCTTCAGCATCACATCCAAGCCACCATTCTTTAGATTTCTAAACCAGCACTTCCCACTACGTGATTAATAAGAAAAAAAAAGATTCAAAAAATAAGCCACAAACCCCTGGCGAGCAGTTGAATTGAAGAAGCTACTGCTACTATCCTGCGCACTGAATAAATGGACAATAAATTTGACAGTCAAACTTACAAAAATACTACACTAACATAATTATTCTACTAAAAGAAAAATAACAAAATAAAAGACACAAAAAATCAACACAAATGCTCAGCAGTTTTAAATAGATTTGTATACAAATATGAGCATTTTCTCCCCCGCAATAAAACAACTAGCACATTTCAGATTATTTTGTAACCATTTTGACACCAAAACCAAAAAAAACACAGAAATCAGAAAATCATTTACAAGCCCCCAACACCCTCCCCCACCCACCGCCATTTCGTATCAAAAATATTTTGTATTTCATACCGTATACCCACAACACCCACCTAAGACAAAAAAATCATACCACTACACCCACGCTCCAGGCGCACAAAACGGATCCCGCACAGCTGTCTAGGAGTAGCAATTAACGTGGTGGTTATCGTCACATGAAACAACAAAAAATGGATCTCGCCTGCAACGAGTTGCTGGCCCGATAACACATAATGGGCGTGATGTAAGATTGCTGCGGAACCCGAAAAGATATTTACATGACTCGGAAATCTTCCGTCCGTGCCGATGGGACGAGCCACGTCGACGATTGATGCCTAACCAAATTTCAATCGACTGATGCCAAGTAAATCTGTTATTTGAATTGAGTAATCTTGAGAGTTAAGAAACTGAATTTGAGTAGAACACTGATGGTTAAGGAACGGTCATCCAATTTTTCTAGGACAGAGATTCATATATGAAAAATGAATATAGAAGCATAAGCAGCATGTATGAGTCACACTGAATGCAATGAAACTCATACACAGTAACAGCTATTGAAGCATAAGCAGCATGGGACAGAGTATCAAAGGGAAATTGTGACAGAACCGCCAAATTAAAACTCAAAATTAAGCTAAATGGCCATCATTTGAACACATCAGGCACATTTGGCTTAACGGTTTAATTTGACAGTCCTTTCGGAACTGACCTTCCGATCGAAACAAACACCAGTAGTCCCACGCGAAGGTAAGCGCAGGCAGTACAAACATGACGAGTACATAAAAATACGATTACAATACCGAGTAGTGTACATTAAGTTCTACAACCTGGTTTAATTACATAATTAATATACAAGAGCAACTTTACTTTAAAACAAAGTCCGATATAGTAAACTTGACGTCTATAATACATGATACGCAGTATCGAATCACACACTCAGCCCACGGGTGTGTGATTTGGTAACTAGCAAGGCTAAACATCTGGTCCGGCCACCTCCCAACCATCCGCTCCAAGCTGGATAAACTTAGCACAACAAGGACAGAAGTTGATCTCATCCGAACCTGGAATAGTTTGAGCCACAACCCTGAGTATACTAATACTCCGCAAGACTTACCCGACTATGGGTATATATAGCCCATTATCTAGACATGCATGGCTTTCTGGCTGTGGGTTGTTTTGCGGAAAAGCAATTAAGAGTGAGTCCTTAGTTTCAATATTTTAGCTCAAGATTAGGAACGATACCTATTTTCTATAGTTTGCATATCTATACCAATCAGTGTGGAAAAACAATTGATTAGGTACAACTATACTAATCATCTCATTCACTGCCATAACCTTACTACGATGTGACTCGGGGATCAAGGTGCTCATGTCCGAAAGCGACTGACGGCGAATCGATCCGATTTAACCTTGCAAGGTGGACCTAACCAACACGGCACGTATTTGCCCCGTCGGACTATACATACCAACCATTCCCCTCCCCGCCTCGAACTACAGGGACCAGCCCAACGACATATGGTCAGCCGAGCTCAACGTGAGACCACCAAAAGTAAACATTTGCATCCCAATTCTCCGCGACTACTCGACTCGCCCCAGGAGTTGGGTGCGGGTTCCTGTACTTTCGAAGCAAGGCAGTACTCGGCTTACCGGTTTCGACTACCTCCTACTCCCGGTATGCGGCTAGTACAAATCAAACTTGATCAGCAGGGCCGACAACGGTACGGTCCTTAACCGACACAGACGGGGCTAGACAGTTCCCGTCCGGTCTCCAATTCTTTTCCTTTCCTCCATAATCCAACATTCCATAATCAAACCATAACGACATCCTATATCTCGCGAGTAACAGGAAATTACTCGACTTCTACCGAATCCTATTTTTAGCATGGCAAGGATAACGACATACACATACTAGTATTCCGACCAAGGGAACCTAGAAATCATGCAACTAGGGTTTCATCCAACGCCTAAAAACTTAATGCATAATCAAGTAAATATCTATAACTTTTCATAAGTTAAAATAGTAGGTTATGCTCCGGGGCTTGCCTGCGGGCTGCTGCTCAGAGCTAGTGTCCACTGGGCCTTGGGCCGGGTCGTCACGAAACTCCTGCGGAACTGGCTCCGTCTGCTCCTGCGGCTCCGCGATCACCTCGTATACGACTTCCTCGGCCGCGGATTCTATATGTATGCATATGAAACGATGAGTAAATGTCATGCATATGGGATAATGAGTAAACGCCAACATGACTTTGCCACTAGAAGATAAATAGTAAATAAATTAACAATTTACATAGAATGACGTAGGTATGGTGTCAATTAACTTTAACCCTAAGTTTTAGTAACAATTAGAAGCCAAATTATCAATTAGAGCATGATTTATTATAAAATAAAATATGACTAGCAAGGACATCATTATTTGCCTCTTATAATTTGTATATAAAAAAATCTACATGTAAAATAATATTATTATACTTATACACATAATTAAGTTTGGTTACATATTATATTCATATACTAAACTAGGTCCTATGAGTATGAAAATTTTATGGTGGATCACTCATGTTTAAAGTAAGCTACTGCAAAAATTTCATAATTTTTAGATTAACAGATCTATAGAAATTAATTAAGCAAGACTAAACACAATCTAAATTATTGCAGGGGTAAAAAGGTCATTTTACCACTGTGGATATTTTTCCTCTATAGATCTTATTCTAACAAATCCAACAAAATTTATTTCATATTTTTTGCATTTTTCTTTGATTTTATATGGAATTTACAAATCACAGCCGAAATAAACACAAAATAAATAAAACAAAAATCCCCCTTAACCCCTGACCCGTGGGCCCCTTTGGTCAGTGACCCAAAACAGAGAGGGGGGGGCAATGCGACCAGGCGCGCGGCTAGCGGCGGCGCTGGGGCGAGGCCGCGGCGGCGGCGGCGGGGGCCTTGGCTCGCGCGCCCAGTCCCGCGGTGGCGGTGCGGCGGTAGGGGCGGCGCAGAGGCGGTGGCGGCGGCACGCAGTCGCGCCAGCGGCGGCGCTAGGGCAGGGGAGGCGGCAGCGCGCTTGCGCCGGCGGCGGCTGGTCCAGGCGGCGGCGGAGTGAGGCGGCTCGAGCACAAGTGGTGTAGGGCGGCCCTGGTGCTCGCGCCAACGTGGAGGGGGGGCGGCTCGAGCGTGGTGCTCAGCGTGCGGCGGCGGCGAGCATGGTGGCCGGCGGCGGCATGGCGCGGAACGAGCGCGGAAACTTGGTGAACGTGGAAAAGTAAGGGGAGCATGAGCTTCAGTGCATCACCTAGGATCGATTTGAGCTGCTGGGCGAAGAGAACGGTGGTCGGAGGTGGGTCGTCGGCATTGAGGCGGAGCTCGAGCTCACTGGTGACCGGCGGCCGCGGAATCAAGGATTCCCGGTGCTCTGGTCGAGGGGGCTCGTGAAGGAGAGGTCGAGGAGGATGCTAGCGAGGTGGAGGAACTTCGGTTGCGAGGGATTTGAATTCCGTGGAGCGGAGCTCGCGAATTCGATCGATGAACGCGAGTTGCTCAGACGCGGTCTATGGCGAGCAGAGGAACGAGAAGGCGAGGAATGGAAGTGTGAACGAGAGTGAAGGCAGGTGGCGAGCTCGGGAGACGTCGTGGGCGACTTGGCGGCGTCACCGACGGCCGGGAAACCGGGATCGGCCTCCACGACGGCAACGACACCGCGGGGAGGCTTCGGGAGCGTCGGTGCCATTACTGCGAGGAAGAAACAGGGAGAAGAGAGGGATAGAGACTGACACGTGGGGTCCACGTGTAAGGTTCCAATTTTTATTTGATCTCTAATTTTGGATTGTTACAGAAATTTACCAGTTTCTCCTTAATAGGTTGCAAGTAACATGACTTTTTTTCATATCAAGACACATATAGAAACATGGTGCATGAGCAGTGGGAACCATAGCTTAGACTAAATCTTCTGACATTAGAACAATAGCTTAGAACCATAGCAGTAGGAAGCATGGCTTTTGGTTCTAACATGGTTTTGTTTTTGTTAGAAAAACTGTGTAATCTGTAAAGCTTAAATAGTGATTCATTAAATGATCTACAGTAAACGATAAGATAAATTAATGGAAGAAAACTAAAGAACGGGAATGAACGATGGATTTAATCCAACGGCTCGCGCGCGCTAGGCGCCGATCGGGCCGGCGGAGGCCGGCTAGGCGCGGCGCTTTCCCGGCCCAGGCCCAGGTTTTTGGGCCTAGAGCCCGGGAAGGGGAAGGCGGTGGTTAAACGGGCCGGGCCGAAATCGGCCTGGGCCGGAAAATTGAGTTTGGGCCAAATTTAATTGATATTTTTTCTAGAAAAATAAAAATTGGGTATTGGACTGCATAGTGTTGGGCTGCATAATGATGGGCCAAATGATGGACTGAATTCAATAAAAGACTGAAAATAATATCAAAATTTTAGAATGTTTTTCTCCTCTAATTTTGACATTTAAACATTGTGATTATGAACATTAGTTTATGATTAAATTTTAAAGACCTTTTATTCTACTTTAGTAAATAATAATAAGGATTATGATTAGACTTGTTAAGTGATGAAATTTTCTTATGTTTACTTAAATTTAGTGATGATTACTTTATGGCCAAAATTAAGTAAAATTATGGTAAATTTATGCAATTATGAATGATTGAGTTTTTGCCTAAATAATATTGTTTTGGGCCAAACTTTATGAAAACTTTCTCCATTAATGATTAAGTATTTTTCCTTATGTTTATGATTAAGTATTCTCGTTATGTTTTAATGCTTCACTTTATTTTTAAGACATTTTATGTTTATGTTTTGCCTTAGTACAATTTATGCTACCACTGAAAATCATGAAATATTCTCCATTTGAATTGGAATTATTTTTTCAGTGAAGCTTTAAATTCAGTTTAAGTCTATTTGAGATATTTATTTATAATGCTTATAGCTCAATAATGATAAATTACTTTCATTATGAAATTAAGTTATCTGCCATATACTTATGTGCCACTTGAATTGAGGCTTAATTATGAAGCATCTTATGACCCATAAGTATTATCAATTATGTGAGCATGTTATACTCGCAAAATTGATATGCCCATAAGTGAATCATAAAGTTGACCCATTTTGGGAAAACTCAGATAATGACATCTTTTAATGGCCAATTTTCTAAGAAATTAAATAATGGGCCATATTTGTTTGATGTCATTAACACTTTTGTTTACATTTGGAAAATATGCATTCCATTAATAACACCACTAAGGAATTATCTATTATAATGATTGGAATGCACAAATTCCAATAATTAAGTGGCTTTAATGTAACACCCCAGGTGTTAATCACCTGTAGTTATGGTTAATCGTGTATTTGATATCGTTGTTAGCACTAACCTTGCATGCATAAAATCTTTTAATTACATTTTTTTGCTAGCTTGTTAACACATGAAATGATGACTAATTTTCAAATCCAATGAAACATGCTTTAAAAATAATTTTTAAATTCTTGCTCAAATAAACTTTTGCCTAAAAACAAAGTTGTAGAGTTTGGAATGGCGAAAAACTTTCGTGTTTATGTTTTTTCAAGTTTTAGTACAAAAATTTGAAGAAAACTTTTAATTTTGCTTTGAATAGGACATTAATGCTTTGGTTTTAACATTTCAATGTTTGAACCATGATTTGATCTTCAAATAAAGTTTTGCCTAAAACAAAAGTTGGAGGAAATCAAATTTTGAACAACTTTCATTCTTGGAATTTTTCGAGTTTCTATATGAAGTTTTGAGTTTTGGACGGTCAAAATCAAGCTAAGTTTCATTGAACCATTTTCTCCCGGTGTTTATCTGCTCCCTTCCGCCACCCATGGCCACGTGACGCGCGGCGAGCACCTGCTCGCCGACGTGCTGTGCGCGCCATGCGCCGGCTCCCGTGGCAGATTGGGCACAAGCCTTCGCGACCTCCCCGGCCTTATCCTCCCTCGGCATCTCTATCCACTTCTTCCCTCTTCCAGTTCCTCCCTCCTCTAGCTTGGTCTAGCCGAGCAGAGCCGCTATCGCCGCCGCTCCGGTCATCCTGGGCCACCGCGCCTCGATTCACTCCGCGAGGAGCTGCACCACATCCACCCGCACCTCCTCAGCTCCCGGCCAAGCTCTCCCCAGTTGGAATCGACACCCCCGCCCACCGGTCTCCATTAAAGTTTCGTCGAAACTCAGGCCGTCACCGAACTCCATCTCTCGGCCACAGTTTCCACCAACCAACGGCTAGAATCGACTCCTCTCGACTCGCTGAAGCTCGTGCTCTCCACGTTCCATCGCATTCCACAAGTTTCCATGCTCGTTCATGGCGCCGCCACCGCCGCCGCTCACTGCTCCCTGCCGCCGGCGCCTCTCCGGTCGCCCCCAACCCTCAACGAGACCACCCAGAGGTAGCTCTCGTGTCCCTCATGCTCCCCACCCCTCCCCGGCCACGGGATGGCCTCCTCTTGCTGGTACAAAGCTCCCCGAGCCTCTCTGTTCCAAAAATCGCGACCAGGGGCTCCACACAAGAATTGGAACAAGTCCAGGGGTTTTCTGCGAAGTCTATGACTTATATGAATAGTGCTGCGAAGGGTTCCTTTGTAATACATTGGCTGAAACTTTGAAAAATCGTAGTAAATCATAGAAAAATCAAAAAAATGCAAACTAAAATTTGTTGGATTCCTTGTTCTAAGATCTACAACTTTACTTACAGGTTGATCTTAAGTTTCTAAATAATTTTTGCTCTAGTTTAAATGTTAGTTTAAGTGGTTGCAAGCTTTGAAAATGCATAGTAAATAGTAGAAAAATGGTAAAAAGGTAAAACCAGTTGGGATAGCTTTTTTTTGACATGTATAACTTAAGAAAAATATTTAAGCTGCTGGTTGTTTAATGTTTATGTGATATTTTGATTTAATCATGAATAATGCTTGTTTTATCTTGTTTATTTAATATCTGCAGTTTTGGAAGTCAAAAAATTATGAAATTTATGTAATGGCTTACTCTTTGCATGTTTAGTTCACTGTAAAAATTTTATGTCCAAAACCTATGCACATGTGTGTAAATCTATTTTTGTTCAGCTTGTCTTGTTTAGGCTAAAATAAATGCTTTATGTTAGCAATAAATGTTGGTAATTTGTTTTTACACTCTTTATCAGTATCTTGTCATGCTAATTAAGTTGTGCTATCAGGTTCTTGCTGCATGACTAGTTTTTACATTTATATGGTTCCTAGATATAGTTTTTTCTTTTGTTATTGCTAAGAAATGTCTTCCTGCATAGATAATTGCGGCAACTTGTTTTGTTCATGTGCTAACCTTGTGAAATCATTTAGAACTAGTATGTTGGTGGTTTTTATAAAACTTGCTTATGTTGGCTTGTTAGCTAAATAAAGTCTTTAGTTGCTCTCTCGTGCTTTGCCTACCATACTTAATGTTCCTTGCTATCTTTCTATGGAAGATTTGAGTAGTATCTAATTAAACACCTTTTGGTGCTTAAATCGGTGTGGTGTGACTCGGTTTATCTTGTATGCCTTTTATATGCCTCGTGTGTTGTTTTCTTTACGTTCATGCATTTGCATCGTTGCATATCATATAGGTACGCTAGATGCACTACGCGTGGAACTAAAGGATAAAGTCGGAGCCGAACCCGAAGATGATGTTTGGTTGACATATCCAGAAGATGGATGGATGGATCCCGATGTGCATGACCAAAGGAAGCTGCTCGCCAAGCGAGTATCATCTAACCAACACTGACTTTGTGTCAAACCCAGGCAAACCCCGGAGCATAACCCCTAATTTAAGTATTCAATGTTTATTTAATTATTTGTGCATTTACATTTTTAGGAGTTGTATGGAACCCTAGTATGCATGTTTCTCCCTATGTACCTATGAGTCTATACTAGTATACATGTGTCGTTAGTATTGCCATGCTTAATTAGGATCCGGTAGAAGTCGAGTGATTGCTGTCACTCGCGAGCTATAGATTTTTGTTACTTATGTAAAAGTGGCTTGAGAATGAATCTGTGAGGAAAGAAAAATAGAGATCGGGCGGAGAGGAATTGGATTATTGGTATGGAATGGATGAAAAGAAATCTCTGCCTGTGTCGATTGAGGACCGTACCGTTGTTGGCAGTGCTGACCGAGTTTGAACAGTACTAACCACATGCCGGAAGTAGGAGGTAGTCGAAACCGGTAAGCTAATTACCTAATTTGCAACGATACTCTGAATCGTGACCTGCTACTCTGGGAGTGGGATGATGGCGGGTGTTGGAGTGTATGTCGCCTCCTAGTTCTCTGGGAGTTCGCTGTGAGGGACCCTTCACTCGGGTTTTGGCAGGCGTGATTCAGACGTCGGGGTAATGATGGGAACGGTTGACATATGTGGTCCGACGTGGCTGCACGTGTCGTGTGAGTTAGGTCCACCTTGCAAGGTTAAATCGGATCGATTCGCCGTCTCTCTCGGTTAAGAGAACCTTGGTCACTTTGTCACATCGTAGTAAAGGATGAAATGAGAATGAGTTGAAGACGTTTGAAGGGTTTAAATAGAGGTTTAATGTGATCAACCATGCATGCTCTAGATGTTTAGGCAAATCTAGTTGGTACCTGATAAAGTTAAATTGAGCTAAAATATTGCAAGTAAGGATCCAGTATTAGTAACTTTTCAGCAAAACAAACTCCAGAGCCAAAAAGCTTTGCATGTCTAGATAGTGGGCTAAGTATACCCGTGTCGGGTAAGTCTTGCTGAGTATTAGTATACTCAGGGTTTGTTGTCACCCTGTTTTCAGGTAGCTACTGCTGGTTGGAGCTAACCAGGATGCACATTGGTGGGCTCGATGTGACGTCCTCACGTCATCGTAGTAATCGTTGTTTTCTAAACTAAACTTCTATTTAATTTCCGCTGCAATTTGAACTCTGATATTTTTGCGTAATCTTGTTTGTAAAACTCCGCGGTGTAAATTAAATTTGAGAACTTTTATCTGCTTGTAATTATCTGTGCTCGTCTTCATGCGAGACTTCCGGTGTTTTCGATCCTTAACCCAGCAGGCTGCCGGATTACACCGTTTTAAGTGTGCGGTGGCTTGATTAATACTTAAAATGATAGTTAGCGCACTTAAGCCGGTTTAATTTGGGCGGTTCTGTTACATTTAACTTATAATTGTCTCAGATTGGAATCAATCCAACGGGATATTTTGATTCAAGATCAGAATTTTAATGGTGATTCGTGGTTGTATTCTAACCAAAGTTGTTTACAATCATGGATTATCATGATTTAATCTATTAATAAAGTATATTATTCTTAAGCCATGCATTGAGTCCAATTTTGGACATAAATTTTAATAGCTGGCTTTTGAATATTTTCTTAGTTGAGCCACAAATAATGTTGATAAGAATGTCAGGGAAATACTAAATTTTCTCTGATAAGTGAGAATTTGCTCAAAAGAGTATTGGCATAACGTAACCGATTATATGACTTATGACTACACATGTAATTCGTATCCTGAAGATTATGATTAATTTTGTGACTCATGACTATATTCTGACCAAAGTTGTTATGGTCATGTGTCACTAAGATTGATTGAGTTACTAAGTTGCCAGCTCTAGAGCGATTATGGGTATAATCATAAATTAAGATAGACTAAACTATTGATGACTAATGTCAATAATGATTATGTTTATACAAAAATTAAGAAATCTCTTATTAAGAAAAATCAAAGAAGTGCCTTAGTTAATGATTCAGTTATGAGAAATTATGTTGAAAGGCACATGGGTCATTTTTCAATAAAATTTCCGCTGCAAAAGGAATAACACTCTGATTAAGTGTAGCATACATTCATCATTCTGGCCAAAGCTAATTGATGAGTGTGTGACTACAAAATTTTGTTATTCCGGTTCATCTTCTGGCCAAAGCTGATTTTGAATCGGAGTAATGAAAAGAGTTCATATCTAAAACTAAGTGTGGCTTGTATTTATCATTCTGGCCAAAGCTGATTGATAAATACCTATCCACAATACTTTTGTTGGTCTTAATCCACTTCTGGCCAAAGCTGATTTGGGTTATGATTCAACAAAAGAAGTTTTATGTACATGATATTAAGTGTGGCTTGTACCTATTCTTCTGGCCAAAGCTGATGAATAAGTACTAGCTCACAAAATTCTGTTGTTCTTTTCCATTTCTGGCCAAAGCTGATTTGGACTGGTTCAATAGAAGAAGTTTGTGCTGATGCTTGCTAAAATATTCTATAAAGCATCACATGCCTCTAAAGATCAAAACTAATGAGTGGCACTAAGCAATTAGATGAAAGTATCTATGCCTCATGAAAAGAACATCCGTTTATGGATGCAAAATCAAACTTATTAATTATCCCTATTGATGATAAGTATTAATTAAGTCATAAGTTCCTAAGATTATTTGAGATACCACTATCAAATGTGAAGTGGTTTTATCTGCACATCATTAGTTTTTAAGATCATAACTAAGACGGCACATACAAGTGTAATAAGAGGTGCAGTTCCCATTAGAAAAGTTCAATACTAAGGATATTGATGATAAATTAATAATTTTATTGATCATCAATATCTAATGGGAAAATATTAAGATAAGTCACTTATGGACAAATATCAGAATAATGGGAAGCAATCCCTCAATTCTAGATAAATGTAAGAATCAGGGGGAGTAATCCCCAAGATAAGTATTTATTAAAGCACATTTGATATTAGTGGTGAGTTGTTTTCTTCATATCAATGAAGGTAAGAGAATATGATGTGCATCAAGTCATGATTAAGCTCAAAGAAAATGAGACTAGAATAAGGTAATAAGATGAGTCTCTAAGTAATAAAATTTTAAAGAATTGTATTTCTGAAAAGGAGGATAACGTCATTAGATTCTATTAGTATAAAATTATGTTTATTTCCAATGTATACATTCATGTTACTTTTATATGTTGTAACAAGGATAAACAAACAAATAAATAAAGGTTCTTCAAAATATGGTACTATTGTATAGACCACATTTCGAGGGGGAGAGTGGAACCTTCATTAAGAAAAAAATTTCCACCTCTTTATGTCAGGTAAAGAATTAAATATTGAGAAAAATATAAAGATAAGGTTATCATGTGTTATTTTCTTATGTGTCATTTAATTGACGTTATTCTTATTATGAGCTATATGCTAGCCTTAGAACTGAATATTTTTTTCAGTATCATATCTCACCATTAATGTCGCTAAGTTGAGAATTAGATTGGAGCTCTAAAGCAAGGAAAAATAATATTAAAGAAAATAAGCTAAGCTCATTTATGAATACTTGCTTTAGCTCCTTGTGGTGCTTTTGTGCCCACATGAAAATCTTTGATCAATCCCACTTAAAGTGAAAAGGAATATATATAAGGAAAAGGGATTGATTATGTTATATAAGATATAAAGAATTGATGATATTTGTTGCTCATCATTTGAAAAACTATTGAAGTCCATAAGTGATACATAAGTACAATGAGAAATAAGTTATTTAATTAAGTTTTAAACAATAGGGATATTGTGTACATAAAATCCAGATTTTCTTTTATCTGGATACTAAGATTGTCTTGGTGATATTTCTTAAGTTTTGAACAATAATGTTCACCAAGATAAAGGTCCAGGAAATGGGTTGATTCCCATTAAGGGCAATAAATTTGCTTATGTTATGGCAGCCGTAAGCATTATATGTTTAATTAAGTTATAAGATTGCCCTAAATATCCTTAAAAGAACCGGGATATCTGGGAAATAAGTCCAGGTCTGGACCCCTGGAACAATCAATTAAGAACACTTTGCCTTATTGGCATAAATATAAAGGTGTTATGTTACATGCCCACAAGTAAAGAGTCCAATATTTTGGACAATCATGCTACAAGAAGTGTTGATACTAAGAAAAATTCCACATAAAGTATTATCAACACTCTTGTGGGAGAAGTCATATGTGGAAGGCTTCAACCAATACTTTTTATAAAGGCATCATTAAAGATGTAAGTTAAATTGTGGCATGTTTTGAATTAAAAACCGTCAAATATGGATTTGTGTCCCTGATCCATATCATTTTAAAAGATAAGAAATTGCTTTAAGCAATTTATCCCGGAAATTATTAAATGAAAGAGTGCAATTTTGGATCGAGTAACATGTCGAGAGGTATTCCCAGACCTAAGACATTGTGAAAAATTGAATCCAGAATCAAATATGAATATTCAAGGCCTACATAAACTCTGTTTAAGACTAAGTGGTGCTTGACAAATTAAGTATGTCATAAGTGTTGAGCATCAAATAATTTATAAGATTTTGGTGCTCAATATGTAAGCATTAAGTGATGTGACATAAGTCCTGAAGATTGAGCATCATGTTTAGAGGCTTGCCTAATAAATTGCCGGCATAAGAAATAAAAGGCAGCCTATTAACTAAGGGACAAGATATGATTCTGGAAATACGTTGGTTTTCTTCCTCCTTTTAAAATGCATGCACATAAGAATAAATATGAGGATAAATAAATATATATATATATATATATATATATATATATATATATATATATATATATATATATATATATGTTTAATGCATATAAGAGAAAACCAACTGCACTCAGGGACTATAATAACCCCATCTCCCCATAATCCTAAGTGGAATCACTTTGATTTTGAATGGGAACCATGATCACTTAGTCCTGTGGTACTTAATTGACTGCAGTGATTGATTGATCTGGTGTACCATCTTTTGAGAAGTGAGTCCGTAAGTTTTACATAAACATAAGGAATAAGTTTTGGAGCTCCTAAGTTAAAGAAGTTCATTTGATATGAGGTGGCATACTATAGCAACTGGGTTCAATGGTATTTATGATTCACCATTGTAATCTTTTTGTCTTGGTGTGTCATTTCGTTGAAAAGTGGACTTATAAGTTTAAGCCTTACGATCAAGGGGGAGAATGTTAGAAAAACTGTGTGATCTGTAAAGCTTAAACAGTGATTCATTAAATGATCTACAGTAAACGATAAGATAAATTAATGGAAGAAAACTAAAGAACGGGAACGAACGTTCCCGTCCCGTTCTGATCGGGAACGGGAACGGACCTAGAGATGTCGGTCTCCCCAGTGAGCCTCGGCTATAAAAGGAAAAGGGGTGAAACCCCGTTGAGGTACCCGATCAACCATCCATCGAGGCCATCACCGGGGTTTCGTGACCGGCTCAAACACACACACATACACAGAGGCAAGAGAACAAGAATGTAAAGAAAAGAGATCCTAGCGACCAAGGTACGCATCTCATGTTATTTTGTGGTTCCAGTTTGAGCTAATGATCCTAGAACATCTAACAGTTTTTTCTTCAGCCACCGCCGTGGTCGTTTGCTGATCCTCGTCCACCGTTGTCTTCAGAAAATTGGGAGGCAATCAGGGAAGGAAAGAGCACAGGTTATATTTCTTGCCAAATGCAATTTGTGAACTACTGTTCCAATATGAAAGGGTGCCTCAGCTGACACATTGACATTATTTGAGGATACTTTGTAGAGTAGATCTCCTTCACTTGTGCTGCCCTTTCCTTTTGCTCTGCTTTTATCATCTACTAGCTCTTTTCTTTTGTAAATTGTGGTATATGGCAACTAAATCCTCTGTCTGCTGTAATATACTCTTAGGCTATGTCCAACGGTGCCCTGTAAAGGGCCCTCCCCCGCACGTACGGGGAGCTTTGGGGGGAGGAAGCCCTCCAACGGCTCCCCCCATGGCCCCCCTGTATATTGGGGGGAGTTGAAACTCCCCCCACGTATGGGGGGAGTTGAAACTCCCCCTATATCTCTAATCACACCGTTTCTTTGCGATATTAATCCCGTTTGAGCCCCGTAACACGATAATAATATGTATTATGACAGTATAAATACTGTATGTTTTTTTTAAATTCAAAAACGTTAAATAAATAGTTAGTTATTGAGTGATAGTATATAGAGGGAATAGATATGGTGGGAATGGTTGGAGAGAAGGAGTTATAGGGGGAGGAATCTTTTGGAGGGAGGTAGTAAAATATAGTAAATAGTACGTTTGGGGGGAGTTGGATGGGGGGAATAGTTGGAGAAAGCCTTAGCCAGGCCCCTGAATCTGCTGTTATCATGTAATAGCTATTTTTTTTGTTAGTTACAGTTTTCTAAACAGATCTTGACAATAGTTTGCCATAACATAGAAATCTCTATCCTGAACTATTGGTATTAATATGACAATGCAGTAGTTATTATCAGTAGCAAAGCGTAAGGTCTCTCGTTCCTAATGTGTTCCTACTTGCATTCAATTTTGGCAATCTTGTCAATGGTTCACACTCAAATATCTTTTACAGGGACCAAAGGTCTACAGAAATCTTTTGGACCCGAGAGCTAGGAAGGAAGGATCAATGGCACAAGATTGTCTAGCTATGAAATCTTTTGCTTTGTTCAAACCCAGTGATGCTCTACTAGTGCATGGTGTTCCAAGCAAATAGTGTAGTAATTGGTGGATCACATACAGCAGGACTGCATGACAGATGATGTTGCCTCATAATTACTGCAATATATTATCGTGTTCTTTGTATTTTTCCAGCTTTTATTTGATTTTTGGAGATATTTTAAAGCCTGTGAACTGGTCCAGTATGTACTATGAGTCATTAGCTGTTCGTTCTTACTTTGAAATTCGTACCACGACGCCAACACGCCTAGCTGCGCCGTTAAGGGGCACTTATATTTTAAGCCTGCGTCACATACAGCATGCAGCTGCTGCATGCAACATGCGGCCTGCCGCATGAGCCCGCAACAGCATGCGGTGTCCTGCGGGCAGCCGCATAGAGCCCGATTGCTGGCGGACGGGTAGTGGGTGGGGTACCCGTTCGCCGCCCCACTTGCAACTTGACTCAGATCCAAGACCACATCTCCTTGGGCCGGGCTGAGCAGAAAAAAGCCCAATAGAAGCCCAACAAGAGCTGTAGCTGCTGGCTGCACGTGCCCGCAAACAGTTCCTACCGGCCACCACTGTAGCTGCTGGCTCTGGCTGCACGTGCACGCAAACCATAAAACGCAACAGCCACTGGCTACTGGCCCCCACCGAGGCAGAAATATCCAAGGTGCCTACTCCAAGCAATACTCTTGCTAGTGATAGTAGTATAAAAATAAACACAGGCTGAGACGCCGGGGATGAGCAGGATTCGCGGGGGGGAAGGAAGGAGCAGCAAGCAAGCAGCAAGGTACCCATCCAAGATCCGAGCTCCTCTTCCCCTTTCAATTCGATCCAATTCCTTCCTACAATCCTACCTCATCTCTCGTTTATGCAAGCTGCAGGGGAGAGCCGTCAACTCAAGAGGATCGTCAAGAACAAGAAGATGGGCACCACGCAGCGGCAGCTGCTCCTGCTCTTCTTCCTATCTGCGGTCGCCCCGCAGGTCCGAGCCTCTTCCTTTTTCCCTTCCTCGGCTCTCTCCGAGTCTAATCCATCTCCATCTGCCGTATACTACCGCACAACACCAGCAAGGCAATACCAAACGCAAAAAAGCACCCAGTCAGACTTTGTCTCTGGCACAGATATGCTTCACATATTGAACAATTGATCGTGCACTGAAATACCAAACCGTACTTGTAAGATGACCTGTACTCGCTGCAACCAGCAAGACAGAAAGCTTTATTTACTTCTGCGATTTCATGAACTTATGGGCGTGCAGGTAGTTAGAGCACTGAAACCAATCCCAAATTCCAATCTTGGGGTCGAGGAGGGAGACAATTCCATAGGAATCATACAGGTCTTTCTTTCCCTTGAACCCACCTCATCTTCTCTTGTAGTTGCTCATGGTGTTGCATGTCGCAGAAGGACATCATAGAGACGGTCAACAAGCATCCCGATGCTGGGTGGACGGCTGCACACAATCCTTACTTTGCCAACTATACTGTAAGTGAAATAGCATTCATAATTTTATCTTTCCCCCACCTGTTAACCTTGAAACCATCCCTGTTTCTGCAGATTGCACAATTTAAACGTATCCTTGGAGTGAAGCCCACACCACAGGGTGTGCTGACCGATGTTCCTGCCAAAACTTATTCAAGATCACTGAAACTTCCAAAGGAGTTCGACGCCAGATCTAAGTGGTCTCATTGCAGCACAATTGGGAACATACTTGGTAAGTTTACTTGATTAACTCACTGCTAATGCCCTTTCAGCCTGAAATTGATTTTTGCTCCCTTGTGAATGTACTGACACACTTCATTTCATCTTTATTAATTTACAAATCATGTATGATACCGTCTTCATGATAGATCAAGTAAGTTTATCACAATAACTTAAATTGTTAGATACCGTACAGAACAGTGCAAAGTGCTAAAGTTTTTTTTTTGGGGAACGATGATAGGGTCATTGTGGCTCCTGTTGGGCATTTGGTGCCGTGGAGTGCCTCCAGGATCGTTTTTGCATTCATATGAACATGGTGACTGAATATAACCACCATGGATATACTGTTTTTAAACTGGCATTGTTGGTCCTTTTCTTGCATGAATAAACTATTGTTTCTTTTCCTTGCAGAACATTTCACTATCAGTCAATGACCTAGTGGCATGCTGCGGTTTTATGTGCGGTGATGGTTGTGATGGAGGCTATCCTATCATGGCATGGCGCTACTTTGTTCAAAATGGTGTTGTCACAGAGGAGGTATTGGCCTACTTTGTACCACTTGACTGCCTCTGTATGCTCCATCAGTAATCCTAGTGCTTTCAAGAAATTTTCTTTTTGATGGTACATCAATTGCCACTGCAAGTTTTGACTAAACATTATAGGGTAATTTGAATTGTGATAGCCCTTTTCCTCCAAGATAGCAAGGCAGTAGTATAAGCAGATCGTCATCCTCCATTGTCCATGTTTAATTTAAAATTTTCCCGACATGGTAGAGGCACAATATATTTGTTTGTTGAGTACAGAATAGTTCAAAAGCATAATTTCATTTTGAATTCATAGCATCACATATTTGAATATACATAGAGAATACCAACAGTTACACACTTTTGCAGTGCGATCCATATTTCGATCAGGTTGGTTGCAAGCATCCTGGATGCGAACCTGCTTATCCTACACCAATGTGTGAAAAGAAATGCAAGGTGCAGAACCAAGTTTGGGAGGAAAAAAAGCATTTCAGTGTCAATGCGTACAGAATAAATTCTGATCCAGATGACATAATGTCAGAGATCTATGAAAATGGCCCTGTAGAAGTTGCTTTCACAGTTTATGAGGTAATGTCTAGTCGCTTTGTCTCAAGTTTTCCATGCATTATACCAAGATTGTCAACAAAATTTGTCCAGCAGTAGTTATCAAAGGACTATGCGGTGTGTTACTTCAAAAGGACAAATACAAAATACAAAATCTTAGAAAGGCTGTCTAAATAAAAGCTCAGGAAAGACAGGACACAAGCAGAACATGGCAAAGAGTACAGACCAAATAAATGAATCGAGTATAGACAGTACTGTGCTTTGAGATCATTTTTTTTAAAAAAAATATATCATCTGAGCGAAAAGTGGTTCAGAGTTCACTTTTATTTTTCATTGACAATGCAAAAATATCTCAAGGATTTTGCCCACTACAAATCTGGAGTATACAAACACATTACCGGTGGCATGATGGGTGGCCATGCTGTTAAGTTGATTGGATGGGGAACCAGTGATGCTGGAGAGGATTACTGGGTATGTTGTTTAATCTCCATATTATTCTGTGCATTGTTAAACGATGAATCCAGTCCCTAAATTGTTTCGCTTCATCCTCTCTGCTTTTCAGCTTCTTGCAAATCAGTGGAACAGAGGCTGGGGTGATGTAAGTTTGTGGCAAATACTTAACTTACCAACTAATTCTTTGAAATTCAGTATCATGTGTTGAACAATCGGTAATGCTCCGCAGGACGGGTACTTCAAAATCATACGAGGCAGAAACGAATGTGGCATCGAAGAGGACGTTGTTGCTGGAATGCCATCCACAAAGAATATGGTCAGAAACTACGGTGGTTCCTTTGGAACAGCTGTAGTTTGATCGCTGCCAGTATCGGATAGGATAGCCATGTATTTATACTGCTGATGAACTTTGTAAAGTGGCCTTGATGGTGTACGTATTTTGTACACCAGCACGTTGGCAAGGCTGGCACTGGCAGGTTGCTGAGATGGCAACTTCTGTTCTGAAACATTTACGACAGTTGTGGCTGTTCCATTCTTAGATTCAGCTGTGTAACAGAAAGACAGACAGACATAATAAGAAGTCTGCTGCATAAGTGAGTGCAAATCGATACAACAGATGTCGTCAGCTTGGAACTCCCAATACATGTGGTATGGTCTCTCAGCAAGCAGGCGAGGAAGCTCCAACACCGACTGCTCCTGCTGCTGCTGCGACCTCTGCCTCCATAGCAGTAGGAGTAGCCTGCACAACAAGGGTCTGGACAGGGACCTTGATCACATCCCGGCGAACGCCGATATCCGAGACGTATCGGCCGACGCAGTACATGCCGGTGGTGACAAGGGCGAGGCCGCCGGCGCTGGTGGTGAGGAAACGCAGCGGCGACGAGGCCACCGCGCTGAAGGCGGCCGTGAGGGATGCGAGCTGGCCGCTGCGGCCAACGCTGAACGCGGTCTGGACGAGCAGCCCCGTCTTGCAGTAGATGGCGAAGTCCTCGCAGTTGTTCTTGAAGAGGGAGTAGGCGCCGAATCCCCCCTTGTCCAGGAGGTAGCGGGCGCGGTGGACGACGACATGGCCGGGGTCGGAGGCGGCCAGAGTGCAGGTCCCTCCGCGCGCCTTAGCGAGGAAGAAGGCCGGCGAGACGGCGTAGTGGAAGAGGTAGAGGCCGCCGCTGCCGCCGCCGCCGTGCAAGAAGCAGTCGAGGCAGGACATGACGACTCCCTCACGTCCTTGTGGCAGGTGGCCACATCGCTGGCAGGTGGTTGCCGCCGCCGGCGAGGAGGAGCTGAACAGGAAGGAATCCAGGAAGGTCCCCGTGCCAATCTCGTAGCCGGCTGCTCTGGTGAAATGGATGACCATCCCGTCCCCAACATAGATCCCTGGTGGTGGAGAATCGGATGGGATGGAATACCATCAGAATCGCTTCGACGGCAGCGGCAGGAAAAATCAATCCGATCCATGGATTGGGAGGAAGGCGTACCGTGGTGGGCGTAGAGGTAGGCGGCCCGCCATGAGTAGATGTGATCCCCGGCGGCGAGGTCCTCCCGATCGACGCGGTTGGAGAGCACCCCCGCCGCCATCAAAATCCTGATTTGGATAAGCAATCTGATTGTGATTAGCCGTGGGGCACCCAACCTAAGCAATGCGTGCTTTTGCTTAGCGGCGAAGGTGGAATCAATCACTGATGGTGATGGGTGCCAAGCAACGGCAAGGGAAGGGAAAGGGGACCATTCAAGCCAGGCTCAAGTTTGGTCTGGTTTTCCCTCTTAACTCCAACAAAACAGAACATTACCTGGCGCTAATTTGCATTCGTATTTGAATTCGTGTAAATAACGAAGCAACCCAGGAGGGCCTCTGCTTGATTTGCTGTGGTGCTCTGTGCTCGCATTCTTCTTTTTCTTTTTTCACAAGGGTCAACGAGAATTTGGGTTCATACCTGAAAGGTCAACTATAGAAGCGATTTTCTTAATACGACAATTGATAGAGAGATATAGGGAGCAGAAAAAGAACTTGCACATGGTCTTCATTGACCTTGAGAAGGCATATGACAAAGTACCGAGAAATGTCATGTGGTGGGCTTTGGAGAAACACAAAGTCCCAACTAAATACATTACCCTCATTAAGGATATGTACAAGGATGCGACGACGTTTGTCCGGACATGTGATGGCAACACCACTGACTTTCCTATTAACATAGGCCTACACCAGGGGTCAGCATTGATCCCTTATTTATTTGCTTTAGTGATGGATGAGATCACAAAGGATATACAAGGTGAGATCCCTCGGTGTATGCTCTTTGCTGATGATGTGGTGCTAGCTGACGAGAGTAGGGTAGGGGTTAATAGGAAGTTAGAGCTGTGGAGACACACGTTAGAGTCGAAAGGGTTCAGACTTAGTAGGACCAAGACCGAGTACATGTTGTGCGATTTCAGCGCGACTAGGCATGAGGGGGGAGACGTTAGTCTAGATGGGCAAGTGGTGGTCCAGAAGGATACTTTTCGGTATTTAGGATCGGTGCTACAAAAGGATGGCGACATTGATGAAGATGTTAGGCATAGAATTTCAGCTGGCTGGTTGAAATGGCGGCAAGCTTCTGGCATCCTTTGTGACGATAGGGTGCCACAAAAGCTAAAAGGCAAATTCTATAGGACAATAATTCGTCCGGCGATGTTATACGGTGCTGAATGTTGGCCTAAAAAAAGCGACATGTGCAGCAACTGAGTGTAGCAGAGATGCGGATGTTGCGGTGGTTTTGCGGGCACACAAGGAGGGATAGAATCCGGAACGAAGTTATTCGGGATAGGGTCGGGGTGGCACCAATTAAGGAGAAACTTACTCAGCATCGGCTGAGATGGTTTGGACATGTCCAACGAAGGCCTCCTGAGGCGCCGGTGCGTAATGGGGTTCTTGAGCGGGTCGATAATGTGAAGAGGGGTAGAGGTAGACCTAAACTGACGTGGGATGAGTTGGTTAAGAGAGACCTTAAGGATTGGAATATCTCTAAAGAGATAGTTTTGGATATGAGCGCTTGGAGACTAGCTATCAATGTGCCTGAACCTTGAACTTATTTTTTCCGGGTTTCATCTCTAACCTACCCCAACTTGTTTGGGAAAAAAAACTATGTTGTTGTCAAGGGGAATTGGCAAGCATTGTTTTTTTTATTAGGGCAATTGACAAGCATTCTCTTTGTTGACAAGCATTCTACAGCAACGACAACGATAATAACAAAACCCTAATGCAGGACACTAACATAAACACAGCGTGCAAGTTTGTTCCTACACCAACAAACTAGTAACCAGAAAGGAAAAAGTTCTATTTTACTTCCGTGAACTATAGGCCGGCTTTACATTTCCACCTTGAACTCGAAAAAGCGGTATTTTGGCTCTGAACTAACGATGCTGGACATATCACCTTCATGGATGGTTGTTCTTAGTTGTTTCCCTCTTTTTTATGTTTATTTTGGATGATTTTTTTGAAAAATCATAGTAAATCATAAACAAATTATAAAATAAAAAATTAAATTTTGTTGGACTCCACATGAGTAGATCTATATAGTGAACATATGACATGAAATAATTTTATAAATTTGATATTTTAATTTTAGATATATATTTTTTATATTTAATTTATATCTATATTTTCCGTATTCTAATTATGGTGAAATTTTTATAGTGATCTAAAGCCAATCTTAGTGGAAGTGTCATAAGAATGACATGCACATTAAATTTGTTAACATGTATTAATAGTATGAGGAGAGAAAAAAGAGATTCTAGTCTAGGTAACTGTGTCGATGAAACTCCCACTGAGACTAGCCTAATAATTATATTCTTGATTGATGATTGATGATACGCTGTAAAAATGGGGGCTCCTATCTATCTTGTGGAAGATGGATAAACTATGTATCTTTAAAGGCCACTTTGATCAAATTAGTTGAAAATAGAGATAAATTTGACGGTCAATACTTTTTTAAATATGTTCAACATTTGATATTAAAATGTTGAAATTGCAAAGATGAAATGTTGAATCTATAAACACCAAATGTTGAAAAGCTATATTCAAAATGTTGAATTAATCCGCACGATCAGGGCCCTCTTCTCCGGTGGCTTCGACGGCGAAGCGGGTGGCACGAGGCAGGGGGCGGTGCGCACGCAAGTGTGAAAAAGATAGTGGCAGCACGCGGCTGTGCACAGGGCCAGAGGCCGGCCCCACGGCTGGCTGCAGCCTGCAGGGCGCAGGGGCCAAAGGCCAGCAACACGGCCAGGGGCGGCGATGCGTGGATAGGAGCGGCGGCACATAGGGCCGGAGGCCGGTGGCGCGGCCAGGAGCAACGGTGCGACTTGCGAGGACCCGCGGCGCAGCCAATGGCGGCAGCGGCGCATGTGCAGGTAGGAGGAGGAGGCATCGGCTGCTAGGGTTGAGAAGACGATCTAATGGCTGTTCATGCATGCACGAATCTAAAATACTGCAAGATAAGCTGTAAAAATTCTTGCAGAAGATAGATATGTTTCATGTGTAAAAATTTCATGGGCACCAATGACCCAAAAGAACATTTAATTGGGCTGGGCTGTGTAGAAAAAGCCCAATAGAAGCCCAACAAGAGTGTCTATGACCATAAGGCCCACCATAAGCCGCCTTTCTTCCTCGTAGAGGTGCAGATATAGGTGGGCATATTACCCGAAATCTGAACTCCGAATCCGAACCCGAAAAATCCGAGCCCGAAAAATCCGAACATAACTTCGGGTTGCAAGTCAGAGTACCCGAAATCATCACGGATAATTCGGGTATCATTTTTTTTGAGAAACCGGGATTATATTTCACACATAATTCTGATGGTTTACATTCCAACGCTTACAAAGGCACCCTTGACAAATACAAAAAATACAACCACGTCCCTGCAAGCTTCTCCCGGATGTCCTCGTCGCCGACGGCCGGAACAGTCTCGTTGAAGCCGACCATCCTCCCGACGAGAAAACACAGATTTTAAGCGGCACCCAGAGCGGTACACCGGCAATACTGATGCACACTTTACTTGCTGAACGAGCAGGCCTAACAAGATGGCCAAAGGCCATCACATCGCCGGAGAACCGGATATCTGACGCCTCAGCAGTCGACAACTCCAATTCACCAGACAACGATACACTCCGAAGGGGAAGTAAACCACCAGAAGAGGCGGGAAGAGGAAACCAACCCAATCACCGCAGACAAGGACAGGGAAACCACCGGAGATGTCGCAGAAGGCCACGCCGAAACTGAAGCCCTCCTCAACACCCTCACGTCGTCGTCCTCTAAAAACAGCTCGACGTAGGTAGAGGAACTCACACGACCGCAGCCGTCTGGGTAGACCTAACCCTAACCTACTCAAACCAAGCCTAATAGTATAGAGTATATATACCGGACGGCCAAGTCGAAGGCTTCCCCGTCCTCCAGCGCCGGTGAAGCCGCCGGAGACGAGAAGAGCCCGCCGATTTGGCAGCCGGAGACGATAAGGTGAGTATTTTTTTTTTTGAAAGAAGGAGCTCAGTCCAAGTATCTCCCGTCAGCCCAGCCCACCATCCACCTTGCCTCTTTACATTCCCTGCCAGTAACAACACACGGACGCAGCCCAGCCCACGGCCCCCCACTCTCCCGTGAGTCCTGCACCCCTGCCCGTGACGGCGGCGCATCTCGTCCTCGCGAGTCGCGACGGCCACCGCGCAGAGCCGCAAACCCTTTCTTTCTTGCTCGCCGTCCTCGAGAGGTTTCAGAAGGAGGCGCCGCCGCTGACCGTGACGAGAGCGAGGTATCCGCGGTTGTTAGGGTTTGGCTCGAGATGGGGAAGGCGAAGAACAAGGGCCCCAAGTTCGCGGTGATGAAAAAGATGATCACCAAGAAGAGTGTCAACAAGTAAATCAGCCATCCCCCCTCCCCCCCCTCTCCTCTGCAGCCGCTTCTCTGAAATTCGGTTTTTGCCACTCCCAAACCCTAATTTCTGTGTGTGTCAGGTACAAGAAGGATGTGCTGAACCCCAACAAGAAGGACGCCGAGAAGGAGAAGCTCGGCCGCAATGTGTGAGTGCCTGTCTGCGTTCTGATTTTTGGTCTCAGTTTGGTATGCTTGTTTGGGATGGTTATGCCGTTTTGGTTTGTGTTGCGCAGACCGCAGGTCTCGTCGGCTCTGTTCTTCAGCTACAACACCGCACTCGGGCCGCCTTATCGGGTGATTGTGGACACCAACTTCATCAACTTCTCCATCCAGAACAAGGTTTGCTGTTGAATTAGCAGGTGTTACTGTTTTTTGTTAATTGGTTCCATGAGACCAATATAATTTCTACCACGCCAAACAATCAATATCTGTCAGAGGTTTTTTATTTGCCAACTGCTTCATTTGGTCGTTAAGTTTTGCCACAAGAATAGCAGTTGGTACTTGGTAATTTCACTTGGTTATAGCCAAAGTTCAGCTAGGCGCTAGGCGGAATCTAGGCGCTGACCCATTGCCTAGCGCCTAGTCGGGAGTACTCGTTCCTAGGCGCTCCTAGGCGTTTTCCTAGGCGTTTCACAAATACACGTATATACACGTATTACCTCACAAAAAAAGAAAACAAATAGAAGACTACAGCTATACAGATGCATAGAAAGGCCCATAAAAACGGCCCAGCCCACCTTATCCACCTTAAAGTGGGGCTATCCACCTTATCCCTCGTCTCCTCCCACCCCGACGCCGCCGTTCGCCCGCGCCTGCGCCTGCTGCCGCCCGCGCACCCGACGGCCGCCGCCTGCGCACGCGCTCGCGCGCCCTCCGCCGCCCGCGCCCGCACACGCCCGCGCGAGCGCCCGCCGCCGCCCGCAACTCCTCCTCCCCCACCAGCAACCTCCGCCAGGCGCTCCTCCACCTCCACCGGCGCCACCTAGCGCCCAGAGCGCCGACTACCCCCATAGTCGAGGCGACGGGCTTCGCCTAGCGACTAATCGCGCCTAGTCGCCGCCTAGCCGAACTATGGTTATAGCATTTAGAACTCTATAAATCCATACAACCATCTCCAAACAGAAGTTGAGTTTTAGTAGTTGCTTGTTAAAAAAATAGCAAATCTCTATGCTAGGTTGTCACAAGTAACAAGGTTGGCAATTTCACTTGGTTATAGCATTTAAAACTCTATTATCCATATGTCTCTGAATGAAGGAGGTACAGTAACATGGATACTTGTTCATACAATATACTGGAAAAAATTTATTGATCGTGAAAGCAAATCCATGGATACTTGGTGGAGCTTCATGGAGGCCAGGTTTTTTCCTGGCCCACCTACTCCATGGACAACTCCACTATGATGTATATATTTTTAGTATGCATGAATGTTTATCTGCCTCCTCCAGCAAAGGATTTTTCCATTACCCCCTCCCCCCAAAAAACTGGTGAACTGTGACAGAGCAGCTACAAAGCAAATAGTTAGGGTGTCTGTTACTTTAAGGTTTAAAGGGGTGTCCTGTTTTAGCAAAGCAAACCATGACTTTGCATCCCTGAGTCTGGGTCAGTTGGAAACATGTTGCAACTTTACTTGTGGCAATCACCACATGTGTTCCAATATTATATGTATGTGCTACAGAAGACGGATATTCCTTATGAGTCTGGGTGGATTTCATTAGTTTTGGGTCATATTTAGCACACATGATAAAGAAGCTAACTGGCAGAGCACAGACACTGATCTGTTTGACTAAATCCCTCATTTCCCTGTGCAGCTGGATTTGGAGAAAGGAATGATGGACTGCCTTTATGCAAAATGTAAGCATGTAACTCTGTTATCTTGCATTCGCATCATCTTTCTAGTGACTTGAGCTATCCTTGTATCCCTTTGACATCTTATTGACCGATATGCCTTTGGTAACAAATTCTGATGTCTTGTTATGAAGGCACCCCATGTATCACGGACTGTGTTATGGCTGAGCTTGAAAAACTGGGACAGAAGTATCGTGTGGCCTTGAGGTGTGCTCAGTTCTGTTGCCATACTGTGTTGTTTAATGCATTTTTTGGCCTTATCTGCTTCATTACCAAAAAAAGGGTTTAATCTGGTTTTTGCATTGTATCCGTACTCTTCAACTTCCACTCATGCAAAAAGTGGGTTTTATTTGGTACTCCAAGTTGTATTTTCATTTGTTTGTATAACCTGATTTACCTTCGTACAGAATTGCCAAGGACCCTAGGTTCCAAAGATTAGCCTGCACACACAAGGGAACTTATGCAGATGACTGCATCGTGGACAGGGTTACTCAGGTAAAACTTAACCTTCTTGAATCATTTTTTTTTGTGGAGTTTGAAGAGTTCTCTGTTAAGGGCTAACTTTTATGGGAGATTAGGAGGATACCTCCTGTTAAGGGACTTGCGGCTTTTTCTACTTTCTTGTATAATCTCCATATAATGTACTCACTGAGATATTGTGTACGCTTAATATGGACATTGGGTAGAGAAGTGAAGCAATGTTGTCTATGATATACTTTACTAGTTCCTTCTTGAACATTTTTAGAGGTATGTATGAGTTATTATTATGAAGGCTGTTCCAAAATTGAACAAAAAGGGTACTTGTCTCTTTATATCCCCTCGGAACCTCGTTTTATTTTATTCTCAAAATGACATATTTGTAGCATACAGATTACCAAGTACTGATTATTATTTAGCTTTGGTTGATGATGTCAATTAACATGTTGGAATCTGGTGGTCTCGTGGTTAATCCTCACAACAGCTCCCATAATAGTTTTTTTTAATGTTGCATCTTAAGCATTTGATCCATTTGTTCTAAACAATATATTTTATATGACAGCACAAATGCTACATTGTTGCCACATGTGATAGAGATTTGAAAAGGAGGATAAGGAAGGTACGTGTGAAGTGTTTACTGCTTGGAACTCAGGACTTACCATGATTTAGCAGAAGCTTTGCATCTTCATGTGCATTTTATCAATCTTGCAGGTTCCTGGTGTTCCAATCATGTATATTACTCGACACCAGTACTCGATAGAACGACTCCCCGAAGCCACAGTTGGTGGAGGTATGCAATATTTTAGAGTAAATTTCACCGGCGGTCCTTAAATTTATATCATTTGCTAGATAATTTGTGCTCTCCTTTGTTTTTTTCTTGGTTTGTACCATAATTACTCAAGCTAGCAATATTCTGATCCATGTGTCGGTATGTGTTGCAGCACCAAGAATCTAATGAGCACATACATGAGAAGATTGTGAATTTCACTGATGAACTAGTGCTTGTTTATGTTGTCATAGTTTTTGCCTGAAGCTGCTGCTTGGACCAATGACAGAATCATGGACAAGAATGCCGCTGTGCTTGTTGAGCTAGCTGTAGCAACTTATAAATTTTGTCCCAGTACATGACGTTACTCTTATTATCGAAATGTAATAGTTTCTGTTTATGGTCTTGCCTGAACTTTAGAGTAATGTACTACTGGTTCAGTTTCCGCTGTTGGCTTGGCTGCCCAGTTATATCTGTTGGTGCTGTAGCATTCTTCTGACATGTTCTGAGGCTCTGAGCTCCAAATATGATCTGATTCTCGAGGTCTAACCTGTTTGAAAAAAGAAGGAAAATTTAGCATACAGAGATTGGGTGAGGTCAGGTTGACAGAAGTGGTGCTCAACATGCTCGTCGGTATTCAGTTCGCTAGCACGGTTAGCAGTAGCAGGGATTCGTTAATGCTAAACGGAGTACTTCCTAACCGTCAATGCAAAACGCAACCGTGTCCGTCACTGGCTCGACGCCTAATCTCGTTTGCAATTGCATATGTAAGACTTAATCTGCAGCTGTCCCTTATCTGATTAAGTCAAGGCAAGTCTGCAGTTTGCTAGCAAGGCAAGTCTGCAGTTTGCTAGCAGCCTTTGTTGACTTGCAGCTTTTGTTGACTTATGGCTCTAGACCACTAATGATAGAAGTTATTAGTCATAACTAATAGCACCTTAGAGTAGGTAGCAATGGTGTATAAATATGAGTGCAATGCAATGAGAAAAGGCAGTTCAGTTTGCCACATTCCAGTCTCTAGCTCTCAGCCAACACAGGGAACTGTGAGTGTATGTGTGTGTAGAGGAGCTCAGCTCTTCTTCTACCTTGGAGCAAAGGAGAGGAAGAGGAAGGTGAGCAGGTTGCTTACCTGGCCCTTGATTGCAGGGACCAACAAGTGGCATCAGAGCCGTACGGTGTCGTTCTAGCCCAGCGGCTGAACGATGGCTGGCGATGACTCCTCGGCGTCCAGTGCAGGCGTCAAGGGGAAGGATGTCTCGGAGGTTGTGATCAGGACGGTGCGGGAGACGAGCTCGCGGGACTGGCCGCAGCTCACTCGCACCAACTATGGCGAGTGGGTGGTGCTGATGAAGTGGCGGCTCAAGGCGCGCAAGCTCTGGACGGCCGTGGAAGTCGGCACCAAAGAAGAGGATGAAGACGTCCAGGCCATGGACGCACTGATGTCATCCATGCCACCAGAGTTCCACGAGGCCATCGGCAACAAGAAGACGGCGAAGGAGGCGTGGGACATGCTGGCTTCATTCCGAGTTGGCTCGGATCGAGCCAAGAGGGCCAAGGCGCAGCAGCTGCGCAGGGACTTCGACGACCTGAAGTTCCGCCACGGCGAGGCTGTGGAGGACTTTGCGCTCCGACTCCAGTCGTTGGCAAGCCAGTTGGCAACGCTGGGGAAGAAGTTGGAGGAGAGCGGCAAGTTGCTGCTCACCGAGGAGGAGTGGAACGCGCGCATGAAGCGGCGGACCGGGGAGAACTCCTCAAGCCGCGGCGGGTATGCCGGCGGCAACAAAGCGCGTGGGAATCCGCGTGGGAAGGGGAAAAAGAAGAAGAACTTCGACCCCGATGCCTGCCGCAAGTGCGGCAAGATCGGGCACTGGGCTAAGGAGTGCCCGGAGCGGAAAGAGAAGAAGGAGGAGGCCCACCTAGCTCAAGAAGAGAGCGACGACGACCACGCGCTGTTGATGGCGCAATACTGCGCGCTGAAGGATGGCGAAGCAGAGGAGGCAGACACGGAGCAGAGGACTGCGCCGCAGCCCGTCAACCTTGACGAGCCAGAGGTGCGGGTGTTGCTGGGCGCGATCGGTGACGAGCTGGAGCAGAGGTGGTACCTGGACTCTGGGGCCAGCAACCACATGACGGGGAGCAGGGCCGCCTTCTCTGACCTCGATGAAAGCAAGACCGGGACGGTCAAGTTCGGCGATGGCTCGCGGGTCATCATCCGCGGGCAGGGCACGGTCCTCTTTAGGTGCCGCAACGGCGAGCACCGTGCACTCCAGGAAGTGTATTACATTCCCCAGCTGCGCACAAACATTGTGAGCTTGGGGCAGCTGGATGAGCACGGGTCGGAGGTGCTCATCAAGGCCGGAGTACTAAGCATCAGGGACCGGGAACGGCGTCTTCTCGCCAAGGTAACACGTTCCCGTAACCGGCTTTATCTCCTGGATTTGAAGGTGGAGCAGCCGGTGTGTCTCGCGGCGGCGTGCACGGAGGAACCATGGCTGTGGCATGGGAGGTTCGGCCACTTGAGCTTTGAGGCGCTTGGACGCCTGGGCAAGATGGTGACCGGGCTGCCGCAGATCAAGCACGTCGACGAGCTCTGCGACAGCTGCTTGGCCGGGAAGCAGAGGCGTCTGCCGTTCCCAAAGGCGGCCAAGTACCGGGCGCAGGAGGTGCTCCAGTTGGTCCACGGGGACCTGTGCGGGCCCATCACGCCGGCGACGCATGGTGGTCGGAGATACTTCCTCTTGCTTGTGGACGACTGCAGTCGGTTTATGTGGCTGCGTCTCCTGACAAGCAAAGATGAGGCGGCGGAGGCCATCAGGCGCTTCAAGGCGCGGGCAGAGGCGGACTCCGGGAAGAGGCTGCGCGTCCTCAGAACCGACCGTGGCGGCGAGTTCACAGCGGTGGAATTCACTAGCTACTGCGCAGGAGAGGGAGTGGCGCGTCAACTGACGGCACCATATTCGCCACAGCAGAATGGCGTAGTCGAGCGGCGAAATCAAACCATCGTTGGGATGGCACGCTCGATGATGAAGGCGAAGGCGATGCCGGCGGAATTCTGGGGCGAGGCGGTGAGCACGGCGGTGTTCATCTTGAACCGCTCACCGACCAAGGCCCTGAAGGGGATGACGCCGTATCAGGCGTGGTACGGGCGTACGTCTCGTACCTACGCACGTTCGGCTGCATCGGGCACGTGAAGACCGTCAAACCAGGCCTTGGGAAGCTTGAAGATCGGAGCACCAAGATGGTGTTCCTGGGCTATGAAGATGGGACGAAGGCCTATCGGCTCTACGACCCAGCCCGGGGGAAGGTGGTGGTGTCCCGGGATGTCGTTTTCGACGAGGCGGCGGCATGGAGTTGGAGCACGCCCGCGGCAGGCGAAGAAGAGGGGTCCGACGGCGGCTTGACGGGCGAATTCGTCGTCGAGCAGCTGGTGATCGAGCGCCGGAGTGGCGCAGAGGAGGCAGCGCAGGAGCCAGAAGCGGAGGCGGTGGAGCCTCCAAGTCCTGGCACGGCGGAGGTTCCGCCAAGTCCTCGCGCGGCGAGTTCAGCGTCCCCAGCCTCCCCTATTTTTCCAGAACAGGGGACCCCGACAGCGGCGGCGGATCTTGAGTTCGCATCCCCCCGTCCTCCTACTCGGAGTTCGTGGATGCCTATCACGATGGAGAGGAGCTCCGGTTCAGGCGAGTGGACGACGTCATCGGTGATGCAGAGCTGCCGGGGCTGGCCTCGCGTCTCACCGATCCAGAGCTCATGCTCATGAGCGCGGAGGAGCCGGCCACGTTCGCGGTTGCGGAGCGTGACGCGGACTGGCGGAAGGCCATGATGGAGGAGATGCGGTCAATCGAGGACAACCGCACCTGGGAGCTGGTCGATCCGCCGGCGGGATGCCGGCCGATTGGCCTGAAATGGGTCTACAAGGTAAAGGGGGACGAGCATGGCGCCATTGTCAAGCACAAGGCTCGGCTCGTTGCCCGTGGTTTTGTGCAGCGTGAAGGGATTGATTTCGAGAAGGTGTTCGCGCCGGTGGCTCGGATGGAGTCGGTGCGGTTGCTGCTAGCTCTTGCGGCGGCAAAGGACTGGCAGGTCCATCACCTCGACGTCAAATCGGCGTTCTTGAACGGCGACCTGGAGGAGAAGGTCTACGTCAAGCAGGCGCCGGGCTTCGCGGTGCCGGGGGCAGAGCACAAGGTGCTCCGGCTGCGGAAGGCTCTGTATGGGCTGCGCCAAACTCCCAGGGCGTGGAACGCCAAGCTCGACACCACCATGGGTGAGCTTGGGTTCGCACGCTGCGCCACCAAGCATGCGCTGTACACACGACGACGGGGGAAGGAAGAGCTCATCGTCGGCGTGTACGTGGACGACCTGATCGTCACAGGAGCTCGGGCGCAGGACATTGAAGCGTTCAAATGTGAGATGGCGGCTCGTTTCAAGATGAGCGATCTCGCCGCACTCTCCTACTACCTCGACATCGAGGTAAAGCAGAGGAGGGACTCCATCGCGCTGGGCCAGCACGCCTATGCGCTCAAGCTGCTGGAGCAGGCCGGGATGACGGGCTGCAAGCCCATGGTAACGCCGATGGAGGAGCGGATCAAACCGTCGTCTTCCCCAGGCACGGCGGGCTTCAGCTGACGGCATTCAGCGATGCGGACATGGCTGGAGATGTGGATGGACGGAAGAGCACCACAGGTGTGCTCGTCTCCCTTGGAACCGCACCGGTGGCTTGGCAGTCACTGAAGCAGAAGGTGGTGGCGCTGTCAACCTGTGAATCGGAGTACATTGCAGCGGCCACCGCGGCGTGCCAAGTCGTGTGGCTACGCCGGCTGTTGGGTGAGCTCACTGGCGTTGAAGCTCGCCCGCCAGCACTCAAGGTGGACAACCAGCCGACCATTGCGCTAGCAAAGAACCCCGTCTTTCACGACCGAAGCAAGCATATCGATGTGAAGTTCCATTTTCTTCGGGACTGCGTCGATGGGGGGCACCTTGTCATCGAGTTCGTCGACACCGGACGGCAACTCGCTGACATCCTCACCAAGTCGCTCGGGCGTCTTCGGTTCTCGGAATTGAGGAAGATGATTGGCATGGATGAGGTCCAGGGCTAGCAGCAGGATTAGGGGAAGTAATGTAAGACTTAATCTGCAACTGTCCCTTATCTGATTAAGTCAAGGCAAGTCTGCAGTTTGCTAGCCAGGCAAGTCTGCAGTTTGTTAGCAACTTTTGTTGACTTGCAGTTTTTGTTGACTTATGGCTCTAGGCCACTAATGATAGAAGTTATTAGCCATAACTAATAGCATCTTAGAGTAGGTAGCAATGATGTATAAATATGAGTGCAATGCAATGAGAAAAGACAGTTCAGTTTGCCACATTCCAGTCTCTAGCTCTCAGCCAACACAGAGAACTGTGAGTGTATGTGTGTAGAGGAGCTCAGCTCTTCTTCTACCTTGGAGCAAAGGAGAGGAAGAGGAAGGTGAGCAGGTTGCTTACCTGGCCCTTGATTGCAGGGACCAACAGCATACAGGCTCCATGGAATTGTTTTCTCTTTACTTTCCCCGCACAAACGGCACAGCAACAACCATGGCAGCAGCATCCCAGATCAGGCCAGGAACCGGGACGGCGTCGACCAGCAAATAAATGTAGGTGTTGTGTTGATCAAAACCAGTTTTTTTTTTTCAGAATATATCAGCAAAATTCACGAACTGAAATGCAGGCAGCCATATAAAGCCGGTAAATTGAGAGTAACACAGTATTTGTGAACTAGTAACAAAAAGTTGCCCGCTTAATTAAACGCACAGTTTGGATGCATCAAATGGGCAGAGAACTCCAAGTACTTCCTTGAGGAAATCATGCTTCAGAAAATACCTTAGCTTTCTGTGAAGTTACCCAAATATCGATAGCTTAATGTGTGGTCAGTTGGTGATTGCTCATTAGCCTGTTGGTGAAGCATCATAACTGCACTGACGTTCAGACGTGTCCAAACACGAACTCGGCAGTGCAAACGATGGCGTTGGCGACGCCGCGCATTGCAGCGGCCAGCGGATCGCGCATTCTAGGCCCAATCGCTACGCGCCTTGAGCAACTTTCCGTAGCTCACCATGCCATGGGCTCCAAATCCAACAGCATACCGTCAGCGCGAGTAGCTCTTTCCATGGCGCCGGCGATGGCCTGCCTCCGGCGCGCCACGCCCTTGCGGCCTTGCCGATCAAGTCCTGATCGTATGCAGCAGGCGGAGAAGCGCCGGTAAATTTCGCGCCGCGAAGCAAGCGAGCTCCTCCGTCCCCGAGGCACCGTGCTCCAGGTGTTCGATGAAATGCCTCACGGAGAGCGTGGAGCGGATGCAGGCAGGCGTGGTTGTCGACATTTCGTGCACGAGTGGTTAGTGACACGCCTGGATGGGCGCAAAGCTGGGAGAGGATGGTTCAATGTGTAGGAAGAGACGAAGTTTAGGATGGTTTTCCGACTTCCGTGCAACAGTGAACTGTTGGAATGCTTCAATAGTCAGGTAACTGTCTGCTTTCATGGCAAATACACACAAATGTTTGTCTAGACTCTAGAATGGAGTAATTCGCCAACCCACCACTAACTTTCTTCTTAATGCAAAGGTACATCTCCTGTCTATTCTCGAATTATGTTATGTCACCATCTTTGGTTTTATCTTTAAGAAAGTCAGTCAAATGTCCCATCGGAAGTTCAATACTGAAATGGACCTTGTCTAAAGTTCATTTTTTTAATCTAATTCTGTGGGCATACGTATTTCTTTTCTTAGGGTGGGCAGCCATATTTCTTATACAAGGAAAAAGACTATATACAATGAAATTGTCACGCTCATCTGTTCCTTTGTTGTTTAGTACTTGTTAAGCTTTCAAGTACATGTAACCCCTTCAAGTAGCCTAGTGTCCATTGCTCTTTATGTTTAGAGTGTTCCCAATCTACTTACTTTCAGTCTGACGTTCTGAACCAATCTGTGGTCTCAATGTCAAGCTAGACAATCATTAGGGTTTACATTACCTGTCCATGTCATATACTCCCTCCATTCTCAAATATATGACGTTTAGGACAACAAAATTAGTTCATTTTGAACTAAATAACTTGTCCTAAACGTCATATATTTGAGAATGGAGGGAGTAGTCAATATTCGATACAGTGTTTTCTTTCTCTTCTTGTATGCTATTAGGTAAGCCTTCTTATCTAGCAGAATTTTCTGCTAGTTATAATTTTTTTTGTGTTGTTGCATGTTTTTCTGCCTGGTACTATTTATATACGAAGTTACCAGGTTCATACTGTTAAAAATGAGAAGCCCTGCCACTGCTGATCTGTTTGGGGCTACATACTAGCATGGAGAACATTTCAGTAGGTAGGTGTCTAGAGTTCTTTTCTTTTCTTTTTCTATTTTGCCAGCCTTAATATCAGTTTATTCTTTATTGTAATTTGCTTCGAGCTGATTAAAACATGTCAGAATCAGACAATTGCGATCTTTTTAGCTATTTTTGGTTACATTTTCTTGGTCTTGCTTACAATGTTTTTTTGCATGTTTATATGTTTGGCACGTGTATCATTCTTGTCACCATTCCATAATCCTGTATAGCAGAGTTGAGGGTGCCAGTGTACCACTCCCTCAGCGTTATGTTTACATCATGATGTAGGCTTTCTCCTTTTCACATTGAATTGCAGCATGGCCAATTTTGTAGCTGTTACCTTGCCTTTCTCCTGTTCTCTTTTCTTGCTTACTTATTGGGTAATTTTGTTTCTTTAGTTTGATTTGGATGCGTATATTTTTGTTCACTCATCCATCATCTTCTATTATAAAGTCAACCTGTGATATTTCTCCTTTTATTGTTGAATTGCAGTATTGCCACTTTCTTACCTGGTGTTACTTAATGGGGACGATTCTCTTTGTATATGTTTGGTTTGGATGTGTATCTTATAAGTCACTCTTCCACCATTTTGTATATTTAACAGAGTTGCATGTCTTACTCGTCAAGTATCAATTTGAGAGTACAATTGACGAAACCATGTTGGCTTATATATCTAGATAGAGCAATTACCTGTCCTGACATGATAAGTGAATTGAATCTTCTGGAAAGGGACATTGTTATGCACTCTACAAATAGTATGTGTAGCTGAAAAGGTTGTAGTAAACAAAGTTGAATATCATCAGACATGGTCAAAGTCTCAATTTTGTGTCATTGCCTTGTCATCAGATAACATTGCAACCCGTGTCGTTTTCTTTTGTGCAATTATACCATTCCGGCTTCCATGTGAAGCCTATTGGGGACCAGAAATTATCAGGAAACTTTGGTCTGAAACACTCTTATTCCGCTATTAGAGTTTAGCAGACCACTATATATGTATACCATGCAAAATAACTCAAACAGCTGTTCCATTTGCAAAAGTAAGATATGGAAGGCGTTATCTTCAGTTTAACTGAGGGTGCGGTGAGGAGTCTCTTGTGCAAACTTGGTTGCCTTCTCTCCCAGGAAAGTTGGTTGCTTCAGAGCGTCCATGGAGATATGCAATACATCAAGGATGAGCTCGAGAGCATGAATGCTTTCCTTCGCACCCTCACCACGTCAGAGGGCCATGATGACCAAGTGAGAATCTGGATGAAGCGAGGGAGATTGCCTATGATGCTGAGGACTGCATTGATGAGCTCATCCATCATCTAGGTGAGCCATCTGGAATGGGCTTTATTCGACAATTAATCTGTATACCTGGCACACTAGTCTGTCGCCGCCGAATTGCCATCCAGCTACAAGAACTGAAGGTCCATGCCCGGGATGTTGGTGAGCGGCGATCACGTTACGGTGTGGTGCTTCCAAGGACTGCGTAGAGGAGGTAGCCGACAACTCAGCAAGCATGCATCTCTTCACCTTGATCTACAGCTGCATGCTCTGTTTACAGAAGAGGCAAGCATGGCCATTTAACAGAAGAAAACTTTAAGGGAATTGAAAGGTGGGAGGTTGCAGTATTGGCTGAGAAGCTCAGGCGATATTTACAAGACAAAAGGTACAACAGAGTTATTGTTGTATTTCTCCCCCAGTAATGGACCATTATAATTTTGTTGTTTTGCGAAAATCCCAAATTATTAGTATATTCTTGTGAAAACCGAAACATGAATAATAATGCACCTTTTGAAGGCACATTTGGTTCTAATTTTTCTTTTGAAAAAACTTACTTTCAGTTAATGGATGGTCTAGAACAGAATATCATGTGAAGGCACTCTTCTAATTTTTCTTTTGAAAAAGTTTACTTTCATTTTGGCGATAGCCTATGAATTGAATATCGTGCTTTCAAAACAAGCTTTCCTCTTATACGTTTTTCTTGTAGGTACATTATGATCCTTGATGACATATGGACTATATCAGCATGGGAGAGCATCAGATGTGCACTGCCTGAAAATAAGAAGGGCAGCAGGGTAATTGTAACCACAAGGAATGAAGATGTGGCCAAAACATGCTGTTCTCATCCCCAAGATTGGATTTACAAAATCCAGAGGTTATCTGATGCTACATCGCGTGAACTATTCTTCAAAAAGATCTTTGGCTCGGCAGATAAACTACCAACTGATAACTTGGAGGAAGTATCAAACTCCATTTTGAAGAAATGCGGAGGGTTGCCTTTGGCAATAGAGAGCATTGGCAGCCTTCTTGCAAGCAAGATAAATAGATCCAAGCAGGAGTGGCAGAAGGTTTGTGACAACTTAGGCTCTGAACTTGAAAGTAATCCTACTCTGGAAGGCGCGAAGCAAGTCTTGACCTTGAGTTATGATGATCTACCCTATCATCTGAAGGCTTACTTCTTATATCTAAGTATTTTCCCTGAAAATTATGTGATCAAGAGGGGACCTTTGGTGAGAAGGTGGATAGCTGAAGGTTTTGTCGGTCAAAGGCATGGATTAAGCATGGAGCAGGTTGCAGAAAGTTACTTTGATGAGTTTGTGGCTAGAAGCATTGTACAACCTGTGAGAATTGATTGGAATGGAAAGGTGAGGAGCTGCAGAGTTCATGATATAATGCTAGAAGTTATCATCTCCAAGTCACTTGAGGAGAACTTTGCATCATTCTTATGTGATAGCACAAGCTTATTGGTCTCTCACGACAAGATTCGTCGCCTCTCCATCCATAGTAGTCACAAGTTGGTTCAGACAACTAGTGCTAGTGTATCTCATGTTCGCTCCTTCACAATGCCGGCTTCTATCGAGGAAGTCCCATTCTTCTTTCCACAGCTACGGCTGCTACGAGTACTTGACATGCAAGGCTGCAGTTATTTGAGCATAAACACATTGGAGTGTATCTGCAGATTTTCCCAGCTTAAGTACCTAAGCCTCAGAAATACCAAGGTCTGCAAGTTACCACGGCTACTAGGAAATCTGAAGCTCCTGGAAACGCTGGACATTAGGGCAACACTAGTCAAGAAACTACCAGCCAGTGCAAAAAATCTCAGTTGCATGAAGCATCTATTAGTTGGGCACAAGGAGCAACTTACAAGGACAGCCAGTGTCAAGTACTTAAAACCATGCTCAGGCGTGGAGATGGCTCCTGGGGTGGTCAAGAATATGGCAGCTCTCCAATCACTTGTCCATATAATGGTCAAGGAGCAATCATTGGTGCTGCGAGAGATCGGTTTGCTGCAAAAACTAAGGAAGCTCAATGTTCTCTTCCGCAATGTGGAAGTGAATTGGAAAGCTTTTGTTGAGTCACTGGGAAAATTGGCAAGCTCTCTTCGCTCACTCTCAATTCACATTCTAGATGAAAAGGAGTATAGCTCATCTCTGGACATTCTAGCTTATGTCGAGTCACCCCCACTACTTCTTACCAATTTTAGTCTCACAGGCAAATTAAAGAGTCTACCTCCTTGGATATCATCGCTTCGAAACGTGTCCAGGTTTACTGTTCGAAAGACCCAACTCCATGCCGGGGCTATAGAAGTTTTTGAAGACCTTCCAAATCTACTCTACCTCAAGCTCTATCACAACTCGTATGTTGATGACCGCATAGTATTTCGCAGCGGTAAATTTACAAAGCTCTGCATGTTGGTTATTGATAATTTGGAGAACACCGAAATGGTGCACTTCGAGGAAGGTTCAGTGCCAAATCTTGAGAGGCTGACTTTATCATTCCTACGAGAACCTAAAGATGGGATTTCAGGTCTTCAGAACCTCCAAAAGCTCAGGGAGATAGTCTCAAAAAAAAAAAGCTCAGGGAGATCGAGTTCTTTGGTAACATCATATTATCCGTGGTGAATAAAGTGGTATCATGTGTGAAGACACATCCAAACCATCTAAGAGTTATCGGTGACAAATGGAATATTGTAACTGAATATGCTTAAGTGGCAAACCCATGATATAATTTGTCATTACGCGTCCTATTCATAAATCTAGTTTATTGCTTTCAGCAATAGAATTATGTAAGCTAATCTGCAGTACAGTTCATTGTATTATATGGTACTAAAGTGTTACATGACTTACGTTGCACCACCATTTGTGCAACGTTTCTAACAAGTGAAAATTGATGGTAGCTTTGTGATTTGAAGTGAACCACGGTCTTTCCCGTTTCATCTTGAAATCCAAATCAAGACTTAAAAGTAGTTTCACATTGTTTGAGGGTCATTTGGGCCACCTCATGAATATTAGTGACCTGACCTGATCAATGAAATTCACACCTCAGTGTATTGCGACATCAACACATATGCTTTGCTTCCCGGCCTGTATGAAGTTGCTGCTCTACACTGCTTGTGTATCAAGCTGCCTTGTAGATGTAGTTGGTGTATCAATGGCAGAAATTCAAATCGAAACTGGGGGTAACTCCAGTTATCTTTCCTATTTTAATTTTTTTAAGAGGAACATTTATTCCCCTTTCCAATGCGATTTATCGTCGCGACGGATAACGCGCCATTCTTTTCAGAATGGGCCTGAGGGGAATCTCAGAGAGACAGAGAGGAGCCCGTAGCACAATTTGTGCCTCGCGGCTCGATAGCCTCGCACAAAGCACCTGGTGTTGACGCAAATCTCGATCAACACACGAACGCGCTAGATCGCGCGGTGTGAAGAGGGGCTCCTTGCAGCACTTCCTGAGTGGAGCGGTCAGACCGGTCGCCGTGCAGAATGGCGACGATCCTACGAACGCTCGCCCGGGAGAGACCCCGTCGGAGCAAGCGCGTGTAGGGTTGCTCTAGACTCGGCAGGCCAGCTAGGGCGTCCTCAAACGCCATGGAGACGAGAGAAGAACATCATGTCGAGATTGGAAAAGTAGGGTAAAGGTAAAGAAATAAAAGATATGTTTTTGATAGATTCGATTGAGTTGTCCCTTCAATCGGCCGTGACCCTTTATATTTATAGGGTGGGGAAGACTTACCCCACAAGAAATCATATTTACAGATCTAAATCTATTAAGAACTCTAATTACATCTAATTACAGTCGGACTCCTCCTAGACCGGTCAGACCGGTCGGACCCACCGGTCGGACTGGTCGGACTCCAGCCGTATCAGCTACAGCACCAGACCGGTCATACCGCTTGGCCTGACCGGTCAGACCGGTTGATACCAATTTTTGCTATCAACACCTGGCCTGCGCGGACGTGCAAGCAGCAGCGCCGGCGAGCGCGGCGACCGCCTGCTGATCAAGGATCAAGTTCCGATCGAGCGCGGCAGCCGGAGAAAGGAGGGTTAATTTCACTTGGAGAGGCATGGTGGCGTCTTCGCTGGCAAATGTGCCCTGGGCGCCGTGCTCCTGTTCGACGAAATGACTCAGCGAGCGCAGGGCGTGGTTGCAGACTGTTGTCGGCACGGGCAGCAACAGAACTTGGTGGCCAGCAGCTGGCCATGGATGGTTTAAATGATGACTTTCCATCCTCATATAGAAGAGAAGACGAGCTGATGGCATCAGCTAGTTGTGCTGTCGGACTAGCTTTCCATCCAACAGACCGGCACTCCCAAGCTGCGTGTCACCTGATGAAATGCCTCGTAAGACAGGTACTTGTCTTCTTTGTTACCACTTACTCTTAAAATTCTCTTAAGTTTCCGAAGGGGTGATGTAAACTTCACAAACAATCCAGGTGCCACTGAGTTTGTTTGTATGTTGAAAGTTCAATGCAAGAACGGACATCACCTGACACCTGGTCTCGAAATTGATAGTAAATAAAGGAATGGACCTCGTCTAAAGTTTAAGTATATTTCCAAAGATCCTCTTGATTTGTCTACATATGTATTTTTCTTGGCTGGCAATTTTCTTGTAATGCATGTCAAGTTGCCAACTAGATACAAATGGAACTGCCATGCTTCAGCCCTTTTTTATATAGTGTGCAACTACACTTACTGCTAATGACATATTTTGTTAGCTCTCTATTTTGTGTGTGAATAATTCTTCTTCTAGGTTGGTAAGCACTGCTAATCTGATTGGATGCAGACATACAAGTATGGAGAACCTTTGACTCAGATAGTTGGTTGTTCTCCTAGTTGTTCATCATCACTGTATGCTCCACTTTTCTTCAAAATTAGCTAAATAGTGTTGAAGTGCAGTATGCTGATTTCGTGGTGGGTGTCAGTCATCTTTTCTCGCCCTTTCTTATTCATTGACTTCGTTTACATATGTTTTACTTAGGATGTGTAAATTTCGCATTACTCTTCCATAATTATCTATATTTAACAGCCTGAAGGGTATCATGTTTTTGGCATTACTTTTAGTATATCAGGACATATGGTGTTTACCTTTTCATGTTGAATTACAGCATTGTCTTTGGATGTGTATATTATTGGTTACAGTATATCATTTGGATGTGTATCTTATTGGTTACACTACCTCATGCTTCCACAAGTGTGTATATTTGACATCAACCTTTGCTTTTCACCTTTTCCATGTTGAATTTCATTCATTATTGCCACTTTGCTAGCTTGTCTTGTTGACTGGGTGATATTGTTTGTCTATGTTTTGTTTGGAAGTGTATCTTTTGAGTCACTCTTTCATCATTGCAGTATATTTTAACAGACTCAAGGTTACCAGTGTTTCGGTATTGTTGTCAAGCTCACCATTGACTTTGCATTTGTCAGTTAGCTGGAATATGAATGGGATTTTTTGTATACTTACATCTTTTGGGACTACAAAAATAATATGTTTTGCTGAGTAAGTTATAAAAAAATTTGCACATAACTCAACTACTCAAGTTCCTGACTATTGTTGGGATTCCGCAGGCAATCTGCCATGAACTGGAAGTCTCTATGTCATGTCATTGCCCTGTCATCAACTTAGACTGCAATCAGTACAATTCCCCTTTATGCAATTTACTATTATGGCTTCCAAGTGAAGCGATTCGGAGCTTGAAATTATGAGGAAACTGTGGTTGAAAATAATCTTATGCTGCAACATATCAGAGCTTATCCAACTAAATGTCCTATATATGTAGCCTAAGCAACCAAACTCAACAAAAGAAGCATTTGCATTTCCATTCTCCATAGTAAGACATGGAAACCACTATCTTCAGTTTGACTGAGGGCGCAGTGATGAGTCTTCTGTGCAAGCTTGGCTGCCTTCTTTCCCAGGAGAGGTGGTTGGTACAGGGTGTGTATGGAGACATGCAGTTCATCAAAGATGAGCTTGAGAGTATGAATGCTTTCCTGCGCACCCTCACCATGTCAGAGGGCCATGATGATCAAGTGAGAATCTGGATGAAGCAAGTGAGGGAGATTGCCTATGATTCTGAGGACTGCATTGATGAGTTCATACACCACTTTGGTGATTCATCAGGATTGGGCTTACGTCATTGGTTAATGTGCATTCTTGACCTGCTTGGTTGCCATCGTCGCATTGCCATCCAGCTCCAAGAATTGAAGACCCGTGCTCGGGATGTTGGTGAGCGGCGCTCACGTTACGGGGTGATGCTAGCAAAGGCCCAACTTCAGGAATCCGGCTCACAAGTTTTGAAGCATGCCTTTCTTCATCTTGACCCACAGCTGCATGCTCTCTTTACAGATGAGGCACAGCTTGTAGGCATTGATGAACCGAGGAACGCGCTTGTAAGATGGCTAATGGAAGATGATCTGCAGCTTCGCGTGCTAGCCATAGTTGGATTTGGTGGCCTAGGCAAGACCACACTGGCACGGATGGTGTGCGAGAGCCCAGTGGTGAAAGGGGCTGATTTTCAGTGCTGTCCATTGTTCATTGTGTCACAGACCTTCAACATCAGAACGCTGTTTCAGCACATGATAAGGGAGTTGATCCAACGACCTCACAAGGCCATGGCAATAGCAGGAGGCAAGTATGGCCATTTCACAGAGGAAAACTTGGAGGGAATTGAAAGGCTGGAGGTTGCAGTACTGGCTGAGATGCTTAGGAGATATTTACAAGACAAAAGGTACATCAGCAATTTTTGTTATATTGCTTCCTTTAATGAACCATTATATTCTTTTTTTGATCTGGAGATGTTGTGGACTCATTTGTGGGCCGCACATATGAGAGAAGGAGGAAGAAAAACACGTGAGAGGTGTTATGGGCCGATCTAGGCCCACGAGTACTGTAGCGCATGCGTGAACAGTGCCGAATCCTATTTGATTAGGTTAATTTGGTTTATTAGGAAAGAGATAAGATGGATTGATTCGGTTAGGATATTGCTTAGGGGTCAAGTCATATTGCTTAGGGGTCAAGTCAGTCGTCTCTATAAAAGAGACTATCTTGTATCAATGAAGAACAAGCAAGATTAGAACCAAATACTTCCCAGAGCCTCCAGCGTGAGGGCGGGTAGCCTCTAATCCTGCTATCTACCATATTAGGAGAATAATTGACTATCTATATATTATTGCGAAACGTGCAACATAAATATTTGCATGCCTTTTGTAGGTACACTTATAACTTTTCTACATTTATAAAGTTACTTTTAGTTCAGCTATGCTATGCCTTGGAATTTGGTCCTTTTCTCTTGAATCCAGTTTAATGCATGTCTGAAAATTGGCAAAAGGTATCTGTGCTTCCCTGTACTGTGCTCTTGAATTGATTTGGAAAAGTGAACTGCCACCTTGTTCTTTTCTGAAGATAGTACCACTTGAGTTGCACACTGGCTGCTACCGCTTTCAGGTGTCCGTCGACTGTAATTTAAACTGTCGGGACATTTGATGTGAAACTTTTTACTGTCTGGTCAAAAGAAAAGGATTCTGTGATATTTTTTCCAGTTTGTCCCTTGCCTTAAGAAAACAAGTCCAAGTATAACACCAAATATCACATGCTTTCTTTCCCTTGAAATCTAGGATCATCTTGAAATCCAGGATCATCTTGAAATCAAGTCTCAACTGCCTATAATAGTTTGTGAATATTGGATTTGTATGTCATGTTTGCACAGTCAGGAGACTAGATTTGAAGTTTGCACAGTCAGGAGACTAGATTTGAAGTGTTGTGATGGTCAAATTATGCGCCAGATTTAATACACTAATATTATATTTATGAATTACGAGCTAACAAAGGTTCACTCTCTGGAGACTGGAATGTAAAAAGTGACAATGTCCAGTATGAGCAGAAAACTTATAAACTTTTCTTCTTAATGCAATGATACGCAGCTCTCCTGTGTATTCTCGAAAAAGAAGTATGAGGAGAAAACCTGCATGCAGAATAACAAAGGAGTGTCAACCTTTTTGCTTACAATTATTTCCTCTTTTGACTGAAAACGGCACAAGTATCAATTATTTACTGCATAATATCAGTGTTCTTAGTCTACCATCATCGCCATAGGCACACATTAATTACATAACAAAAGGAAACTTATAAATATCAGGTTTGTAGCTGTTCCATTGGCTTGTTGAGTTCCCTTATATTTTTTATTTGTTTTCTTTTAGGTACATTATAATCCTTGATGACATATGGTCCATATCATCATGGGAGAGCATCAGATGTGCATTGCCTGACAATAAGAAAGGTAGCAGGGTAATAGTAACCACGAGGAATGAAGATGTGGCCAAAACGTGCTGTTCTCATCACCAAGATTGGATATACAAAATCCAGCGACTATCAGATGCTAAATCACGAGAACTATTCTTCAAAAGAATCTTTGGCTCTGAACATGAATTACCAAATGATGAGTTGGATGAAGTATCAAATTCCATTTTGAAGAAATGCGGGGGTTTGCCTTTAGCAATACTGAGCATCGGCAGCCTTCTTGCAAGTAAGACAAATAGAACCAAGCAGGAGTGGCAGAAGGTCTGCGACAACTTGGGCTCTGAACTTGAAAGTAATCCTACTCTGGAAGGTGCAAAGCAAGTCTTGACCTTGAGCTATGATGATCTACCGTACCATCTGAAGTCTTGCTTCTTATATCTAAGTATCTTCCCTGAAAATTATGAGATCAAGAGGGGGCCTCTGGTGAGAAGGTGGATAGCAGAAGGTTTTGTCAGTCAAAGGTATGGATTAAGCACGGAGCAGATCGCTGAAAGTTACTTTGATGAGTTTGTTGCCAGAAGCATTGTGCAGCCTGTAAGAATCGACTGGAATGGCAAAGTGAGGAGCTGCAGAGTACATGATATAATGCTAGAAGTCATCGTCTCCAAGTCACTTGAGGAGAACTTCGCATCCTTCTTACGTGATAATGGAAGCTTATTAGTGTCTCATGATAAAATTCGGCGCTTATGCATCCACAATAGTCAAAACCAGCTGGTGCAGAATACTAGTGCCAGTGTATCTCATGTTCGCTCGTTCACAATGTCAGCTTCTGTCGAGGAAGCCCCGGTCTTCTTTCCACGGCTACATCTGCTAAGAGTACTTGACATGGAAGGTTGCATTTGCTTGAGGAACAACGACTTGAACTGTATCTGCAATTTTTTCCAGCTGAAGTACCTAAGCCTCAGAAAGACTAATATCTCTAAGTTGCCACGGCGACTAGGAAATCTGAAACACTTGGAGACGCTGGATATTAGAGCAACACTCATCAAGAAACTACCGACCAGTGCAAAAAACCTCAGTTGTATGAAGCATCTGTTAGTTGGGCACAAGGAACAACTTACAAGAACAGGCAGCGTCAAGTTCTTAAAACATTGCTCAGGTTTGGAGATGGATCCTGGGGTGGTCAAGAATATGAAGTCCCTGCAATCACTTGCCCATATAGTGGTCAAAGACCAGCCCTTGGTTCTACGGGACATTGGTCTATTGCAAAAGCTAAGGAAGCTTAAAGTCCTTATCCGTAATGTGGAAGTTAACTGGAAGGAGTTAGTTGGGTCTTTGGGGAAGTTGGCAAGCTTTCTAAGCTCACTCTCTATTCACATTGTAGATGGAAAGAAGTATGGTTCATCACTAGACATTCTAGCTTTTGTAGAGTCACCTCCCCTACTCGTCACTAATTTTAGCCTGGCGGGCAAGTTGGACAGTCTACCTCCTTGGATATCGTCGCTTCGAAGCGTGTCCAGGTTTACTCTTCGTAACACTGGACTCCATGCCGAGGCCATAACAGTTCTTGGAGACCTGCCAAACCTACTCTGCCTCAAGCTCTATCACAAGTCGTATGCTGATGACTGCATAGTGTTTCCCCTCGGTAAATTTACAAAACTCAGCATGTTGGTCATTGATAATCTGGATAGTATTGATAGAGTGCACTTTGAGACAGGTTCATTGCCGAATCTTGAGAGACTGACATTATCATTCCTACAAGAACCAAAGGATGGGATCTCCGGTCTCGAATATCTCCAGAAGCTGAAGGAGATAGAGTTTTTCGGTAACATTATATCATCTGTGGTGAGCAAAGTGGTTTCATGCGTGAAGACGCATCCCAATCACCCAAGAGTTATAGGTGACAAATGGAACATTGTAACTGAGTATGCCTAAGTAGCTAAGGCTGGACAGAAATCGTTCATTTTAATGTTCAGTTGCCAGTTGGGCAAACAACTGCTGTACTGTAGAATGTACTGAAGTCAGTTCCATCATCCATTGTATTATATAGTGTATGAGTTAGCTTGCAGCAAAGTTAATGCACATCAATCTTTGGCAAGTGAAATTTCAATACTATTTGTATGTTTTGAAGTGAACTATTGCAGTCTTCTCCATCTCATCTATGTACCATTTTACTCTTTAAAGTGTACTAGACATATGTTCTGAGGTTACTAGAGAGCAACTGTCTCAGACATCTCTAGCCTGATCACCTGTTAGTCAAATTGCCACTTTATGTTGCTTTTGGCCTGTAGCCAGCATACCTACTTATTTGTGTGTAAGATGAAGTGGCTACTCTGCTGGCGCCTGATTATTCTGGGTTCTTTTATGTGTGGTTGGTGCACGAAATTCATGCAGTACGATGACCTTTCTGCCGGTGAGGCACCTGATGTTGAAATATCATCCAGATTTGAATGGGTCTTGCAATTCATGTCAATGGCTACCGTCCGACGAGGCATCGCCGCGCGGCCCCGGCGCCGTCGATGTCGCCTTTCTGGGGGATGCACTGGCGGCGCGCGAGCGCCGTTCACCGGCCGTGTTCCGCGGCCCACACCGGCTCGAGTTCCTCTTCCTCCTCGAAGCATTTGACAGCGTCACGGAGCAGCGAACTGCTATCGGAGGAAGCGGCGGCAAGGGTTCCGGCGTCCTCGAGCAGAGCCGTCGCCGTCGATCTCCGCCGCCGCGCCACGCTCGCGCACCAGCTGGGCCTCAGACGGTCAGACCACCGCCCTCCGGGTCCCTGATCGAGAAGACGAACCAGTCCGGTCGCTGCTCTAACGGATCCTGGCCACACGTGGGCGATCCGACGGCTCGTAGGGACCCAAGGGGTGGACGGTATTCCAAATACCGTCCACCCCCAGCCCAGGCATGTGCGCGCTTCGCTTCTCGGCGCGCCGGAGCACGGCCGGCTTCCCGCCGCCGCAGCTCCATGGCGCGCGCGTGCCGTTCCTCCTTCCGCGGACCGAGGCCGGCGGCTCGATCAAGTTCCGTCCGGGCGATGGCGTCACCAGCTGGCTGAGAGTGCGCGGTCGCCGGGCGCGCCGCGAACGTGCGCTGATGCTAGCCCGAGAGCCGAGGATCTCTGGAACCACCGCGACGTCAACATTGACAGACAGCACGGGGCGATCGGAACCAGCGCGGCCCCGTGCGACGCCGGCGCGTCCTCGAGAAGGGGGGTCGTCGCCGTCGAGCTCCGCTGCCGCCGCGCCGTGCTCGCACCGTCGCGCGTTCCATGCTCACCTAACCTGGGCGGCCATGAAGAAGTCCGGTCGCTGCTCTGCCGAATCTGGGCCACAGCTCTCTGATCGGACGGCTCTCGGTGACCCCAGGGGGTGGACGGTATTTGAAATACCGTCCACCCCGGACATTTTGGGGAATTGGGCACGCAGCTCCCGCCTCGTTCCCCGGCCGCCACCATTGAGCTATGAGCTTAGAGGAACGCCGGCCGCCACTGGTTCCCAGGCCGGGCGCCCGCAACGCCGACGACGCCACAACCGTTGAGGTTGTCGAACGTTCTGGTGGCGCAGGTCGAGCGCAGCGGCACGTTGGTCTTGAGCACCGATCGAGCGACGACCTCGCGCAGCGACGCCGTCGACCGACGTCGCCTTTCTATGGTAAGCGTGATCGAGGACTTAGGGAAGCTCTGGCGGGGCGCGCGCCGTCCACCGACCGCGTTCCACGCCCCCCACACCGGCTCGAGTTCCTCCTGCCGCGGCGGCGCGGCGTTTCAAAGAGCCACCTGAGCGAGCGGCCATCGGCCATCGGAGGAAGCAGCGGCGAGGGTTCCGTCTTCCTCGAGCAGAGACGTCGTCGTCGTCGTGGACCTCCTCCGCTGCGCCACGCTCTCGCGAATCACGCGCACCACCGGGGCTCAGACCAACAGACCACCGCCCGCCTCCGGCTCCTGACCGAGAAGACGAACGACTCCGATCGCTGAGCTGCCGGATCCGGGCCACAGATGAGCGATCCGACGGTTGCTAGGGACCCAGGGGGTGGACGGTATTTGAAATACCGTCCACCCCCAGCATCAAATACCGTCCACCCAAAGCCTAGGCATGGGCGCCGGCGCGCCGCCTCGGCTTCGCCCATCGGCTCGACGGAGCCCGGCCGCGTTCCGGGCGCTGCTCGAGACCCTGCAGGGCGAAAACATCATCGGCCGCGCCCTCGGCGGAAACTCACGGAGCGCACGCCGCCGGCCGCCGCTGATCAAGTGAGCACAACATGGCCGCCGTCGACGTCGCGGCGGCCAAGGTCCAAGTTCGCTCGCGGACACTGCGCGGCTCGGGGGCAGCGCGTGACTTTCCGCCTTCCGTGAGCCGAGGCCGGCGGCTAGATGAAGTTACGGCCGGCTTGGTGACGGCGTCGCCAGATGTCTGAGGGTGCACGGTGGCCGGGGGCGCCGCGAGCATGCGCGGCTGGGATCTTTGAAACCAGCGCGGCGCGCGTGTCGGTGTCGACGTTGACAGACAGAACGGGGCGATCGAAACCAGCGCGCCCCGTGCGGCTCCTGCTGGGTGCCGTCGTGCGTCGTCGAGCAGAGCGGTCGTCGCCGTCGAGCTCCGCTGCCGCTGCGCCGTCGCGTCTTCCATGCTCAGCCAACCTGGGCCGGCCTCGGACATCCTGCCCTGTCGTCCCTGGTCCGGTTGCTGCTCTGAAGAATCCGGGCCACAGGTATCCGATCGGACGGCTCTCGGTGACCTACGGGGCGGACGGTATATCAGATACCGTCCACCCCAGGCATGGGCGCGCAGCTCCTCGCCTCGCCAGAGCGCCGCCGCGTTCCAGTGCTGCTCGCCGGTTGGGGGCGCACCGCCGCACCTTATCCGTGGCGGCATCTCGGTTGCCGACGAGGGTTCGATCAGCGTGCGTGACGCCGTGTCAGCGCCGCGGCCGTGGAGAAGACTCGGGACGGGCCGGGACTCGCACCGACGGACAGGGGCGCTGCTTGAGCCGCCGCCTGGCGGCTGGCGCCGGCGAATGCCATTACGACGCCTTCCGCGAGCTCGAGCACCTGCAACTGAGGTTGCCAATGCCTCAAGAATGCATGCTTGTGTTGCATTCATCTTCTCATTGAGCAAAACAGATGACTCTGTAGCAACCCAGGAGTCTGTTAGTTTCTTTTGCTTTTCAACACCTTCAAAAATACAGCCGCGAAATCGATGTGCAAACCTTCAGGGAGAAGCGGTGAAGATCAAAACCGGCACAGGGGTTGGGGCCTTGGGGGTTTTGTGCAAGAGATGATGTTGGTGTTATCATAGGCACGAAAGATCGCAGATGGCTTTTTCTGCAGGGAGTTCTGGCTGCAGTGGAGTCTTTACTCTGGAATGGACAGGATCATACGGAAAACTGGAAATTGATGCTATCATAATGGTCGAGAAGCTATCGAGAGCAAGGCCTGTGTTTTGTCTGCAGCTGGAAATGCAATTTATGCGATATAAGCACCAGCAATTAGCTCTAAACTTCGATGTCATCATTTATCTTCACTTTGAGACAATTTTGTAAGGGATCCTCGATTGTTCTATATTCTCGGAGCCTTCCAGCCGTCCCATCAATGAGGCATGTTAAATTGTTAACACCGATACTTGTATACATGATAATTCTGTTGATGTTAACATTTTTGCCCCAAAGAATGCCAAGGGTAACGTTAACGTCTGGGGGCATCATCATTCATCAGACTGTACATCAAAAATCTAGAGACCAACTAATGAATCATTGTTAGACCTTAAGTTTTGACGTTCTTCTTCTCGTCGTTACAGCAAATGAGAGTAAAGCTATGATCGCTGCGATCCCTAGCCCAAGCATGACCACCATCCAAGGAGAGCAAATCCCGTCGCTGCAGATGATGTCTGTCCAGCCCTGAAAGAGATAAGCCAAGGCACATGAGGCTTGCTAATCTTAGCACGGCTATAGCAGTAGTAGTAATTCCTCCACTGTTCCCTACATATGAGAAAGGTCAAATTTATATTCTACTGTCGCATTTGAAATGTTCGTATTATATCAAATCAATTGAACTAGCAAGATCAAGTGCATGGTGGTTGTTAATATGAATGAATCTGACTCCCTTATTTTTCAAGAGTTGTCGAGATAGTATATGCTTTTAACAAAACTACATGCAACAGTTAACATGGATAGCCACGGCACACTCCGGAGCTCACCCATGGTCCAACACAAATAATTGAGGGTCTGAATTCTGGCAGGAAAGCTTGTCAAACTAAAATGAACCCCATAACAAAAAAAATTGAGTTTAAACATACCTTTTGTTCTGCCAGCTGTCTGTGAGGTCCCACCACAGATTGTTGAGCTTTAAGCATCAGATGCTCCTGGGTAAAAATTTTCTTAGCATGATCATAAAGTTCCATGTCAAGGCTGTTCAACGAGATAATTTGCTTCAATATTGCCTCAGGTACCAGCTTCCGTGCCTGCAAACGAACTTCCTTTGTCATTGCTAAAACATTCTAATATGAAAGTGCTCCATAGAAACACAAGCGGAAATTTGTAACTATTATTGGAGTTTTGTGTTAGGAAAAAAAAGATAAGCACATGCATGATTGTGAAGTTTTGAGCACATCAGCCTTAGCACTTGTATCCTATTTCTTTTTTCTTGGCCTCAATTAGTGCTTGATATTGATGGAAAGAAATGAATCAGGTGTCCACATATGGTGCAAATTTGTATCACTAGCAAAACAGAACATAAATCAGGAACAATCTTCAATGTGCATAAACCTCACAATCTTACCTCTTTTGAAAAGTTTGCCTCCGCAACTTTCTTTAGGGATATTTTACGACGGTTAGACTGAGACTTTCGCAGTCTAGCAATGCAAGTTTCATAAGCTTCCATCAATTTCCCAACAGTCATCTGGCATCAGCAATAAATTAACATTTTTTTATCAAAAGATAATAATAGAAAACTCTACACAAATAATTGAGTACTTCAGGTAGTGTATTACATTTCCGTTTCCTTGTTCATCGCTCGTGGAGTTCAGGGCTTCATTATTTTGCCAACCATGGGTGCTATTCTATAAAAAAAAACAGAAATATGAGATGGGAGTGCAACTGTACAGATTCTACCATCTAATCACGCAAAGCTTAATAATGCAATATAAGATTTAACCACCCTCATACCAGATGTTCATTTATTTCTTCTTCCTCCGGCTCCACCATGGATGGGTGAGGGTCTGTGAACAGAAGTATGAGATTAGATCCTCATTTATCAATTTTGCGCTAGCAAAAAGTATATAAAAAGATATGGAGAACCATATAACCAAAACAAACATAAGATTTCTCTATGCAGTTAATATTTTTCAAGTCACCTCCCAGACATGTTGCTTTCCTGCCCTAATATTTTCAATGTGCAGCAAATCATGCACAGCGCCACAGTTTGCCACTTCAACAGCTACAAGCCACAATTAGTGCTGCTTATGCATTTAGGGGTTGATGAGCAGCTTCATTCCACTAGTTTGAACTTTGCTGAATGTCATGCCAGTTCAAAGTAACTGGCTTTGATATGAGGGATGCAGATACCGTGCCTCTGTGTTGTTGTATGATTCTATGCTTGGGATTCTAGAATTCCAGGTACGCATTGCTAATTTGTTAGGGAATGTCTGAACCAAAAAGGCATACTATCTTTCTGTTTCAGTTAAAGATAAAACCGAGGATCTGTTGTCCTTTCAGTTCAAGTAACATAAATACAACTACTGAAGGCATAATTACAAATTAGGGACACCAAATTGTAACGTATATTACCATTCTCACTGAGTAGATCTTCCTTCAGATCTAAGTTCAATGTCCCTGACTGTGAAAGCACTTGCACTCCTACCATATGAGCAAACAACCTTGCGGATTCTTCATGATCCTCCGTAAGTCCTACATACAGCATCTGGTCCAGCCTATTCTGTAATTGAAAATGATGACATTACTTTTAGGAGGGAAGCATATAAGAAATTCCACACCCACCTTTGTATATTTAATGATATAAGTGTTTTGTGGATGTTATTGGCATAATGCATTTATCTACTGCCAAAATTCCTTCTGCATGACACTATAGTCAATGATGGCGTTTTGCATGTCACAGAAAGCAATAAAGTATCATGTGCTTTGGCCATTGGAATGAACATTGAAAACAGTCTTTCACGACGTTCATCTCTTTGGTACATACCTTAGCAACATCTAGCACAATATGACCAAGATCTGGATGCTGTCTGACACAATGTCGAACCTCATGTGCTCCATCAAAGTATGAATTGTTTGTTAGCCCAGTAATCTGCCAAGACAACATGAGTACACAAAAACAAATTAGAAATCAGATCACTTGAGTTGGCTGGGAAATCATCTGCAGGCAGATGTTTACTACAGCTTCTTCCTGTGAAAGAAGATACAACACATAAATATGCCTGGGACACAACACAGTACTTAGTGTAGACTTGCAACAGAATTACTGAACAAATAAATTGATCAGTTTTGACAGGAAAATGTGTACTGGGAAATGGACACGAAAAAATACACTATAATTTCTGGTCACATTTCCACAATGGTCTTTTTCCAAACAGTTCTTGTTGAGTTAGGCATAGATGAAGATGTTAGGCATAGAATTTCAGCTGGCTGGTTGAAATGACGGCAAGCTTCTGGCATCCTTTGTGACAAGAGGGTGCCACAAAAGCTAAAAGGCAAATTCTATAGGACAACAATTCGTCCGGCGATGTTATACGGTGCTGAATGTTGGCCTACAAAAAGGCGACATGTGCAGCAACTGAGTGTAGCAGAGATGCGGATGTTGCGGTGGTTTTGCGGGCACACAAGGAGAGATAGAGTCCGGAACGAAGTTATTCGGGATAGGGTCGGGGTGGCACCAATTGAGGAGAAACTTACTCAGCATCGGCTGAGATGGTTTGGACATGTCCAACGAAGGCCTCCTGAGGCGCCGGTGCGTAATGGGGTTCTTGAGCGGGTCGATAATGTAAAGAGGGGTAGAGGTAGACCTAAACTGACGTGGGATGAGTTGGTTAAAAGAGACCTTAAGGATTGGAATATCTCTAAAGAGATAGCTTTGGATAGGAGCGCTTGGAGACTAGCTATCAATGTGCCTGAACCTTGAACTTATTTCTTTCGGGTTTCATCTCTAGCCTACCCCAACTTGCTTGGGAAAAAAGGCTATGTTGTTGTTATTGTTGTTGTTGTATTTCCACAATGGTCTTTTTCCAAACAGTTCTTGTCGAGTTTCTGATGCTATGCAGGAACATGAATATGCATATAAAAGAACTGATATACTTGTCATGGGTACAGAGCACATGGTGATGAAATAGAAGTTTAACTGTGGTCAGTTATCATATACAATATAACTGTGTGCTAGTAAGAATGTTCGACGCTCTGAAGACTGCAGCTCAAAATAATGGATAACTATTCCTTGGTCTATTCAGTATCTATCTGAGTTCTGAGTAACAAAAAGCATCTTTGTACGATGCAGAGGCAATTATCCCAGCCTTTATTGAAGGCAATAACTGTCACCAAAACTTGATCAGTAGTGGTCTGCCTGAGACACCCCCCAGACTAGACAACCAGGCCTCAATTAAATGGCTTTTTCAAGTCGGAACATATTTACACTAATAAAATTATTAAAAACTACCACAGAAAAAGGTCATTTGTTACCATGGAGAATATTAATCATCAGAGAGGTCAGCTAAAATGCATGGAGGACAATTTACAGTTTTCAATTACAGGAACATGCAGGAATAGTACAACAGAAGTTGAAGGACAGGTCATCATACCTGAAAGGTAGCGCCATTATGAATGATTTCATGGGCAACTGGATCATTGATGTACTCATGCAACGGCATAACCATATCCTCCACATCATATGCATTAATCTTCTTGCTACTATGCTCTTTGTCAACCCTGGCATCTCTCTGGAAATTACAAATATATGTTGCACTCATTGAAGGAATATTCTAATACAGGCAATGGAAGAATCATAATTATAAGTTTGCTGATCCCAAGATAAATTTGGAATCTACGCTCCTAGTTGTTCAAATCAAATATGCCAAGAAAGTTCAGATTAAGTATAACTACTATTGAAACTAAAAAGGTCACATTTGAAACACTCGTACTGACAAAACTGGGATGTTGAATCGCTAACCTGGAACACTTAAAAATGTAAATGGATGGTAGGGAAACAGTAATATCCAGATCCAGAAGCTCCTTACCAATTTAAGGAAAATCCAGCAAATCAACTAGTTTATCTCTGTTACAATTGGTGTTTGCCTTTTGTGAATACCGGATACAGAACTCTATCCAAGATTGTGTTCAATGTTGAATATAAAACACAAGATCCCAAATTACTAGGTCCAGATTTCAGAAAATAAGTATATGACAGAGGATTTTGTCAAAACTGTTGCATTTGAACAACTGTAATTTGAGCCCCAACCGTATCCACCATATGTTACTAGCACTATGAAGTATGAATCTGAGCAAAAGCTTGAATTGAAGTGATAGCATACCCTGGCAAACAGATCTTCTCTCATCCATGGAACCAAGTACTTCCAAGGCCAGATGTCCAAAGTACTCACAGCACGAGACTTTGTTAACACACGGGTAGTCATTAACTTTGCAGAAGTTAGGTTTGGGTGCACAAGGAATCTGGCTGCAACTTCAACTGAGAACTCATATGTGCTAAATACACGATCAACTGGATTTCTCAGTATTGTTACAACAGAAGTTCTCTCCCTTGGTAGCTTGGAAGTTAAGCTATAGTCATCATGAGTAACAACCAGCTTGCAGTCAGGATGACTGATAAGACAGCATAAATGTCATTAGTAATTCTAAGCAAATTATCTTGAGAAAAATCTTAGAAGTGAACTCAGGATAAATACTGGCCAACAGTTAATTCCTAAGGAATTGCGAGTCAAAACTGCATCCTAACTAACTTTGAGAAAAATAAGATGGTTTTCATAGCGAGCAATTCCCCAGTACTTTTCTATAAAGGAAATAGAATTGATCGATCGAAATGCAGGGAAAATGCCAGTCAACATTCAAAGAAGGCATTTCTTTTTTTACTGATTCAAACAGTTCAGAAATCAGAAGTGCTCGTGAAACAGGTATGTTTTATTGAATCACCCAATCAACATGACGATGCAGTTGATTAAAGCAGAGAACTAACTTTGCTCACCTTGGGTCGAACCGTAGCTTATCATAAGACCGCGGGCATTCCTGCGCATTTGTATACAGCTTTTTCAGGAAGCTGCCAAGACATGAAGCGTCAGCAGGATTACAGGGCACGCCTTAGATTAAGGGTGAACCAAACTATTTTTTAGTCCGGCGAACATATACCAGTGAAAGTAGGTGCGGCCTCCGGTCCTCGGAATGTGGAGGAAAAAGAGCAAATCCTTGAGGCTCAGCTTGTCCCCATCCTTCTCTCGCCCAGTAGAGGAATCCGCCCAGCCCCTGACGACTCTCTCGCAGTGTCTGTACCCATCGTCGGAGCTGACGAGTGGAAGCAGCGCCACTGCATCACCGGAACGAGTGGCTGCTTAGCCCATAACCACCGCGAATCGGAGCGAGTGCGTTCCCCAGCTGGCCGAGGCAACACGACACACGCCGAGAGACGATCCGATCGGACGAAGCATCCGGAGCAGAATTCAGACGCGCCGGGGAGGCAGACGAGAGCAGAGATGGAGGGCGCACCTGACGCGACGACGAGGAGCGCGAGCGCGCGGGCGCCCAGCAATCCGAGCCGCGCCGCCCGCGCCATCGATTCGCCGGAGAGCAGCGCACCGCACCGCCCCCGCGCCCAGATCCAGCGGGCGAGCGCGGCGCGGGTGGGGCACGTGAGGAGGGCGCGAGGGTGGGCACGAGACCGCGGCGACGAAGGAAGTGGAGGAGAGCGAGGAGGCACGGAGGCAGGCGTTATAAACGGTGTGTGCGGTGGACTGGTGGGGGGAGGCCGGGAGGGAGGAGGAAACAGAAGGATCGCGAGGGGGCGGCGGCGGCGGCAGCAGCAGCTCAGCTCAGCTCCGCGCGCCGCGGCATCCGGCAGGCAGGCCTGCCTCGGCGCCGGCGCGGGCGGCCCGGCACCCGCCGCTTTCCTCTCGCCCCCCCTGGGTCCCCGTGCGCGCCCGACTCTGCTCTCCCTCCTCGCGCGCGCGCCGCGGCTCGGGCCGTGTTGTTTATTTCGGTCGCACGCGCAGCTGCGCCTGCGCTAGTGCCGGTCGCTCTCGGGGCCGGGGCGGGTTGGGCAGGGCAGCGGCGGGGGCGGCCGGTGGTGGTGGTGGGAAAGCGCGGCGGGAACGGCAGAGTTTTTTCTGGCCACTTGCCGGTCCGGCCTCGGCCGGCGGGGTCGGGCCTCCGAGATTCGCAGCGCAGCCCATCCGGCGGTGGATCTCGCCGTGCCGGCCGTACTCTCCCCCGTTTCGTGCCGCGATTGGTTGGTGCGCGTGTCCACTCTCCCCCTCTATTGTTACTAACTGACAATACTACGAGCCAAAGCTAAGACCATGGTGAAAAACTGGAAATTCAGCTTGCTGCCGACAACCACAACTACAGAGCCAAACTTATATCAAAGAAAGAGAGAAAAATACAGAGCACAGATTGTTCCCCCAGGCAATCTTGCCATTCGAGTTTCTTGATGCACGGAGCCCAGCTAAAAGCAACAAGTTTGGCGTGCCTAACCCGTTCCCACAAACAGAAGGTCCGTCAGCCCTGCAAAATCTTTCTTTTTTCTTGCCAACAGTCTGCTCTACAAGATTCTTGGAGTAGCTAACAAATGTCAAAGACTAGTTTAAAAAAAAAATCAAAGACTTGGATTCCAACCGAACTAGGTGAGGATAAACCACCAGTCCACCAGGTTAAGCTCTAGAAGATTTTTGTAGCTAACAACAAATGTCAAAGACTAGTTTCAAAAAAAAAATCAAAGACTTGGCTCCCAACCGAACTAGGTGAGGATAAACCACCTGACCTGGGTCAGACGCCTGCCTTTGACAGTTGACACATGCAGATCCATGGTCGCCGTGTCCTCTCTCCTCCATCGGATTTTTTAATATGTGGCTGGTGCTTACGATAACGCGGCTCTTGATTGGTGAGCCGCAATCCTGCTTGCATCTCGTGGTGGGCGGCCTTTCCCTCGCCGCATGTGGATGGTTGGTTGGCAGTGGCACAGGAAGTGAGTGGGCGCTTTGGGGAAGCAGAGCTGCCGGATTCAGGCTCTCGCTGCCTGCCTGGTGCCGTTCGGTGGACGGAGGATCAGTGGATCCGATGGTTACCCCCCAATCAGGGTTCCTGTCCCGGAACTTTGTGGTGTCATCTGTGCCCTGCTGCTGCATTGGAGAAAGATAAACAAAAACTGGTGCGCGTCCATGTTCTGATGCAACCTTTCTATACATCCTTTTATCGAGAAACGCAAAGCTTTTTCCTCCGAAGTATCACTGGATCAGTCGATTTGGTAATGGAAGAGGGAAAGGATGGGCTGAACTTTTACCAGTTTGGGTTTCAGAATTCGCATCAACATTGTGATGCCAATGTCTGTTTCGGCCATTCAGAATGATTGGTTGTGGTTTTCACTTCAAGCATGCTCCCAAAAACTATAAAGCAGGAGCAAATAAATACACCAGAAAAATGGCTAGTCAGTCTGCCACTGCCACGGCACAATATAATAGTTTTTGAGGCGGCAGCACTATATACAACATACATATACTGTTACCCGAGAAAACTAAATCCTTATCGCAAGTCTAGTCAGCCTGCATGTCTTCCTTCGTTCAACTCATCAACAGCATCTCCTGTTGGAGTAATGGGCTTGGCCCATTTATTCTAAAGCATTAAAAGAATTTAAAGTCCACTATTAATGCTAGGGAATCAATGTTTAATTCCGTACCGGGAATTGAGGAGGATCTCAACCGACTTAAAAGGTGGACTTCTTGTACACCACTTGTGAAGCTGGTAAGAGGAGGACGGTGAACCACACGCGCGCGCGAGCGCCGTGGCCGTGGCCGTGGCCGCGGGCGGTGCGGTGTGATGGCTATTTTGCCGTTGACAGCAATTAATCGTGCGATTAAATGTGCAATTAAATCTGTAATTAATGGCCATAACCGCATCACACCGCATCACCTAAATGACTCTGATGGTGTCCAGGTTCAACGATCCTGAGCACCTGAGTCACTATATAAGGAGTGCCATTCCCCTCATCCATCCGATTTAGTTCGACTACTTCGACTGAGGCCAACCGAGTAGATGTCTACTCCAGTTGGTAACAGCGCAGCCAATGCCTCCGGCAACGGCCCCGCTTTAGGGTACTCCCTGAAACTTTGGTTATTTATATTGTTTATGCTTATATGTGTGATAAGTATAAACATGTTCACATATTTTATTTTACTCCTTAAAGTCATAGAAATATTGCTAGTTTATACATTTAATTTTGGAATTAAAATATACCGAAAATTGCCTAGATCTGTAACAATCCAAAAACCTGATTATGTTAATAGGCTTTCGGTATCTAGCTTTGCTGCATCAATCAAACCATCACCTTTTGATGGTTCAAATTACAAACGTTGGTAAGAGTGGCTTATACTGTGGTTAACACTATCGAGAGTGATCCATGTGAAAGAGGGTAAGCCTGAACAATTCTCTCCAGAGGAAGGGAGTGCGTTCGATGAGGCTGATATCCTCTTTCGAGGCTTGATCATTAGTGTTCTCGGTGATAACCTGGTGGATTCTTATATCCGGCTGCCAACTGGCAAAGCTTTGTGGGATGCTCTTGAGGCTCAATATGGAGTATCTGACGCCGGGAGTGAGTTGTATATCATGGAGCAGTTCCTTGAGTACAGGATGGTCGAAGACCGTTCTGTAGTGGAACAGGCTCATGAAATACATACTCTGGCAAAAGATCTCAAAAATTGCAGCAAAGAGTCCCCATGTGTGTTACCCAATAAGTTTGTGGCTGGAGGTATAATCTCTAAGCTGCCACCTTCTTGGAGGGACTTTGCTACTTCTCTAAAACATAAGAGACAGGAGTTCACAATAGATGGATTCATAGGGACTCTTGATGTTGAGGAGAAGGCGAGAGCAAAGGACATACGTGGGAAAGGAGTTGTTGGTGCTTCAAGTGCCAATCTTGTTCAGAAGAACAACTCCCATAAGAACAAGAAAAAGCCACCGCAGAACCAACCAAAGACTAAGAAGACAACCACTTTTAAGAAGAAGAAGAAGAAGACGGGAGCTTGCTATGTGTGTGCTAGTACGGATCACTTTGCTGCAAAGTGTCCGAACCGCAAAGGCAACGACTCCGCCAACATGGTTATTAGCGAGCCTGGAGGAACTTCGGGGTACGGTAATTTATTACCTACTGTTCTTTCAGTCTTTGGTTCACCCGAGTGGTGGGTTGACACTGGTGCTAATATTCATGTTTGTGCTGATGCTTCTTTGTTCTCTTCTTACCAGACCGGCGGGACTTCCTCCTTGCTGATGGGGAACGGATCACATGCGCGTGTTCTTGGTGTTGGTACGGTAAATCTGAAGTTTACTTCGGGGAAGACCGTGCAGCTGAAGAACGTGCAGCATGTCCCCACCATCAAGAAGAATTTAGTCAGCGGCTCTCTACTGTGTAGAGATGGTTTCAAATTAGTCTTTGAGTCCAATAAATGTATCTTGTCTAAGTTTGGTACTTTTGTTGGAAAAGGTTATGAAAGCGGAGGTTTGTTCCGTCTTTCTTTGTCAGATGTTTGTAATAAAATTGCATACAATGTTATTAACGTTGATGAAACAAATGTTTGGCATTCGAGGCTTTGTCACGTTAATTTTGGTTGTATGATGCGCTTAGCTAATTTGAGCTTAATTCCAAAGTTCACTTTTGTCAAAAATTCTAAGTGTCATGTATGTGTTGAATCAAAACAAACTCGTAAGCCTCATAAGACCGCGGAGGCAAGGAGCTTGGCACCCTTAGAATTAATTCATTCCGATTTGTGCGAAATGAATGGAGTGTTGACAAAAGGTGGTAAAAAATATTTCATGACTTTGATTGATGATAGTACTAGATTTTGTTACATCTATTTGTTGAAGTCAAAAGATGAAGCTTTACACTACTTTAAAATCTATAAAGCTGAAGTAGAAAACCAACTTGAGAGAAAGATCAAAAGAGTTAGGTCAGATCGTGGTGGCGAGTATTTCTCAAATTTATTTACTTTATTCTGCGAGGAACATGGTATTATTCATGAGAGGACGCCTCCCTATTCACCTCAGTCAAATGGGGTTGCCAAAAGAAAGAACCGCACTCTAACGGATTTGGTTAACGCCATGTTAGATACAGCGGGACTTTCCAAGGAATGGTGGGGTGAGGCTATATTGACTGCATGTCATGTCCTAAACCGTGTTCCTACAAAGAATAAAGAGATAACTCCTTTCGAGGAATGGGAGAAGAAAAGGCCAACACTGTCATACTTACGTACATGGGGTTGTTTGGCAAAAGTGAGTGTGCCAATAACCAAGAAACGTAAGCTTGGACCTAAAACTGTGGATTGTATCTTTCTAGGTTATGCTATTCACAGCGTTGGATATAGATTTTTAATAGTGAAATCTGGAGTACCTGACATGCATGTTGGTACTATAATGGAGTCCAGAGATGCTATATTTTTTGAAAACATTTTTCCCATGAGAGATGAAACAAGTTCATCTAGGCAAGAGTTCATCAAGGATGATGGCTCTGCTGAGCCGATAGAACACAATGAACATACACTTGTAGAAAATCCTGAGGAGGATAACAATGATGCTCCGAGAAAGAGCAAGAGACAAAGGACTGTAAAGTCTTTTGGTGATGATTTCATTGTATACCTCATAGATGATACACCCAGAACCATTGAAGAGGCATATTCATCTCCTGATGCTGACTATTGGAAGGAAGCAGTAAGGAGTGAGATGGATTCTATTATGTCTAATGGAACCTGGGAGGTCGTTGAACGTCCTTATGGATGTAAACCGGTTGGATGCAAGTGGGTGTTCAAGAAAAAGCTTAGGCCAGATGGTACTATTGAAAAGTACAAGGCTAGGCTTGTGGCCAAGGGTTATACACAAAAAGAAGGAGAAGATTTCTTTGACACTTATTCACCAGTTGCCCGATTGACCACAATTCGAGTGTTACTTTCCTTGGCAGCCTCTTATGGTCTTCTCGTTCATCAGATGGACGTTAAGACGGCTTTCCTCAATGGAGAGTTAGAAGAGGAGATCTATATGGATCAGCCGGATGGGTTTGTATCAAAGGGTCAAGAAGGAATGGTTTGTAAGTTGTTAAAATCTTTATATGGTCTCAAGCAAGCGCCTAAGCAGTGGCATGAAAAGTTTGATAGAACTTTGACCTCTGCCGGCTTTGTTGTGAACGAAGCTGACAGATGTGTGTACTATCGCTATGGTGGGGCTGAAGGAGTGATTTTGTGCTTGTATGTGGATGACATACTGATCTTTGGCACTAGCCTTAATGTGATTAAGGAAGTCAAAGAGTTTTTATCTCAAAATTTTGAGATGAAGGATCTGGGAGAAGCTGATGTTATCCTTAATATAAAGCTGGTAAAAGAGATCAATGGTGGGGTGATTCTTACACAGTCTCACTATGTGGAGAAGGTGTTAAGTCGCTTTGGTTATAGCGACTATAAACCTGTCTCAACACCATATGATGCCAGTTTAATTCTTAGAAAGAACAAAAGGATAATGCGAGATCAGCTGAGATATTCTCAGATCATTGGTTCATTAATGTATTTAGCGAGCGCTACAAGACCTGACATCTCGTTTGCTGTAAGCAAACTGAGCCGGTTTGTTTCAAACCCGGGAGATGATCATTGGAAGGGTCTTGAAAGAGTAATGCGCTATCTGAAGGGGACAATGAACTATGGAATTCACTACACCGGGTACCCAAGGGTACTAGAAGGGTATAGTGATTCAAATTGGATTTCTGATGCTGATGAGATAAAGGCCACAAGTGGATATGTGTTTACACTTGGTGGTGGAGCTGTTTCCTGGAAGTCTTGCAAGCAGACCATCTTAACGAGGTCAACTATGGAAGCAGAACTCACAGCATTAGATACCGCCACTGTTGAGGCTGAGTGGCTTCGTGAGCTCCTTATGGACTTGCCGATAGTTGAAAAACCGTTACCGGCAATCCTAATGAACTGTGACAATCAAACGGTAATTGTCAAGGTGAATAGTTCAAAGGATAACATGAAGTCATCTAGACATGTGAAAAGGCGGTTGAAATCTGTCAGAAAATTGAGAAACTCCGGAGTTATAGCCCTGGACTATGTTCAGACGGCTAAAATATGGCAGATCAGTTTACAAAGGGTCTTTCACGAAATGTGATAGACAATGCATCTATGGAATTGGGCTTGAGACCCACGTGAGTCATTCTATAGTGGAAACCTGTCCTATGTGATCGGAGATCCCGTGAATTAGGATGGTGAAACAAACTAAAGTCTGACTGTGAGAATAGAACCTTTGTGAAAAGGGCTCATCCCGTGTATAAGGTGCATTTCTCTTCTAATCTGTATGGCAGGTTGGTCTATACCTTAATGTGTGCCAGGTGGTTTCTTTTAAACAAATGAGTTGTTTTCTTGAAACAAAGATGTTGTCCTACAGAACATCTGAAAGGAACACACCTATATGAGTTTGACCACTGGTCATGGTCTATGAGAATTGGGTATTCTCTAGAAACTCATGAAGGGCCTGGAGTATGACTTATAAGCTCCAAACCGCGGGGATGCTTTTGCAGCCTAGTACCAGTGTAGGGCTCTGGTCAAATTTGTTTGCACAAAACTGGCAATTCAAGGCATAGTCCATTGCACAGTTGTGAATAAGTGTAGCCTTTGTCCTAGATGGAAGTTCAACTTAACAGTCTCTGTCGAATACTGGTATATCAATGAGAGAATGAGGGTATTTCTAGTGTGGCTTGAATTTCTTGGTGGGGATTGTTGGAGTAATGGGCTTGGCCCATTTATTCTAAAGCATTAAAAGAATTTAAAGCCCACTATTAATGCTAGGGAATCAATGTTTAATTCCGTACCGGGAATTGAGGAGGATCTCAACCGACTTAAAAGGTGGACTTCTTGTACACCACTTGTGAAGCCGGTAAGAGGAGGACGGTGAACCACACGCGCGCGCGCGCTCGCTCGCCTCGCCGGGCCGGGCCGGGCCGGGCCGGGCCGGGCCGTGGCCGTGGCCGTGGCCGTGGCCGTGGCCGTGGCCGTGGCCGTGGCCGTGGCCGTGGCCGTGGCCGTGGCCGTGGCCGAGGCCGAGGCGCGGCGCGGCGCGGCGCGGCCGGCCGGGCGGGCGGGCGGGCGGGGCGGGGCGGCGCGGCGCGGTGCGATGTGATGGCTATTTTGCCATTGACAGCAATTAATCGTGCGATTAAACGTGCAATTAAATCTGTAATTAATGGCCATAACCGCATCACCTAAATGACTCTGATGGTGTCCAGGTTCAACGATCCTGAGCACCTGAGTCACTATATAAGGAGTGCCATTCCCCTCATCCATCCTGCACCAGAGCACTGAGGCAACTCGGCTCCTCTCTTCTCCCTCTCCAGTTGCAACAACTGAGTTCCCCAACGCTAATTTCTGCGCGCACAGAGTTAGCGTGAGCAGGCCTCCGAAACCTTGCTCGCCTTGAGATCCTGCACGGGATAGGCGGGCAATCAGGTTTTTGGGTAACACTTTAGCGTGACTGCTCAAAAATACTAAGGCTTTGCCCGATTGTACGACTACTTCCTGGTGGACGAGCCGAACGACTACGTCGACTACATTCTGGTGGCCGAACGACTACGTCGACTACATCTTGGTGACCGTTCGTGGGACTGCACTGCGAACTTCTTCCTGCACCGATTTAGTTCGACTACTTCGACTGAGGCCAACCGAGTAGATGTCTACTCCAGTTGGTAACAGCGCAGCCAATGCCTCCGGCAACGGCCCCGCTTTAGGGTACTCCCTGAAACTTTGGTTATTTATATTGTTTATGCTTATATGTGTGATAAGTATAAACATGTTCACATGTTTTATTTTACTCCTTAAAGTCATAGAAATATTGCTAGTTTATACATTTAATTTTGGAATTAAAATATACCGAAAATTGCCTAGATTTGTAACATCTCCGAATCATTCTCATCGCCATCAGTCACCTGGTAGAGAGGGAATGAATCTGACGACCGGCCAACCATTATTTCATCCACAAATCTAAGGAGTATGGTATAACTATGAGACAACTAAAATGACAAGTCATTGTACAAGTTGTCTGGTAGATCATGTATATATCACTGCATGAGACCCCTTAAGACGATGCTACCCTTAGCTCATTACCCAGCGGTCAAAGCCATATTTTATTATTTAAGTATTTAACAGATAACCGATATAGTTGACTCGAGTCCTCTTTCAGCAACTCTTAATTGGTCCATAAAGTTTATACGTCTTGTTTGGAATCATCCGAACAATAACTTCCCTCCTACTTTATATATTGCTGTTTTAATGTCTTTTTTAAGATTCTTACCTTAACTTTCCAAATAAAATCCCTCTGACGCCGGCTGCCTGGGTACGATTTCTGGGCTGGCACGGGGGCTCCTCTGCAGCCTTCCCTCTGAAAAAATAAACTCCCTCTGAAAAAAGGAATGAAAAATTAAAAATTCTTACCTTACAACTAGGCCCTAGATCACAGATTTTTTTGAAGATAAAAGTGATCCATTAATCCTTACAGAAACCGAAATGTTTGCTCCAAGTTGATGATCAATCAAAACTAAAGCAACAACCCTAGTGCTAAGGACACTGAACTAAGGTACGTTTGCAACTACCTGCTGTGTTAAAGGTGGCAAGAGAGTGAAAACTACCGCCGCGAGAGCAAGAAACCCAAGCAAAATCCTCAAGAGGAACGAAGCGAGGGGTGAGCATATACATCATTTAAAGCGATGGCAAAAACAACCATACAGGGGCAGGCCAACATGGCCCAAGCAGCGGCATCTTCTTCCTCCTTACCACTGTCTTCCCTCTCGTTCCGCGTCTACTCTTCTTCTCATTCCGCGTCTGCTCTTCTTCCTCCCGCGCTTCTCTTCTCTGCTCACTCCTACACCGTCTCCGGTGGATCCTACTGTCGAATCCATCTCCACCGACCTCTGCCGCCCTAACCCCGTTTCGCCAAGAAGCTCCACGTCACACCCCCTCCTCTTCCGCCGCCCACCTGACATCTCCCACAACCTGCGGCTGGCAGTGCCCCACTGCCCTGCTCACAACAAGCTGCTTTCATGGTCTGGTTAGACCGCTTTCATGGACCGGTCAGGCTGGTTCCCTCGGGCTTCGCCAGAATCAGCCACCTGAGTAGGATAGTGGCCACACTTTTGTGATGGAGGACAGTTAGGTTTACGAGCAAACCAGCAAAGGAATAACCAACTCACGTGATGAAGAATGACTAGTTTAGAAGCAAACTAGCAAAGGTCGTCGATGCTATTACCTCAGAGGGACCCCGTCAGGGTGTGAACATCGCCAAATAAATGTGCCCTAGGTCGACCAGCAAGCCTAGTACATCATCAATGGTCGTGGAGATCACTGTTGAACATCAAGGGGAGGTTGGAAGAGAGATTTAGGGTTTAGAAGATAAAAAAGTAAAGACACTTTTTTTCGACGCGAGGCTCCACCCCATTTCCATTTCATCAACGGAAATACCAGAGTACACCATCCACAGAAACAGGTTCACGAAGGCCCCAACATGGGGTAGATCAGAGGGGGGAAGAGGACCAAAAAGCATCTAGCCTGACTCAGACTAAACCTCAAAGCAAGATGAACCCAGGATTCCTAGGTTAAGCCCCCTATTATTACATCAAGTTCAGAGTTCTGAAGGCAAAAGAAACAGAGGGAACACGTCATCCGGGCAACTTCAGACTTCACGTTCAACCGGATCCTCATCCTCATGTTCATCAGACGGTGAGAGAATCAGACGCCCAGTAGACGGAGCCCTAGGCTGAGACGCCATCACTTTGTGAGCACACGCCAGCAGATGTTGTAGACCGACCAAGATCTTCTCCTGAGTCTCTTCCTTGTACAAACCTGCCCAATATGTTAGAAAAGAACAAGCAATGATTAACATCTCGCAGGGGTTCTTGAGTTGTTTTTTGTCAAAGCATGCTTTGTTCCTGCACTTCCATATCGCCCAGCAAATAGCTGCACATCCACTAGTGTAGATCAGGTTCCCAACATGGAGCCATTTGGCTACCCAGATTTTGTATTGTTGTATGTTCCTGGGGATGTCAGTTGCTCCAAAGCAAGAGCCGACAATCCCCCAAGTGATTTTAGCCAATGGGCATTGAAAGAAGATGTGATCTATTGTTTCACTCCCAAAGCAGAAATAACAAGTGGGATCCCCTACCCAATGTCTGCGTATCAAGTTGTCCTTAGTGAGAATAGCATTATTTTCCACCAGCCACATGAAGATTTTGATCTTATAAGGAAATTTGGATTTCCAAATGTGTTTGAAGTGTTTCCTCGAGTCCTCCTTGGTGAGGGAGTCATAAATTGAATTAGAAGAAAACAAGTGATTTTTGTTCCATTTCCAAATAGGGATGTCACTGTCCTCTTCGTACGAGTGATGATAGACCATATCAACAACTCCCAGCCATTGTTCAAACAAAATGGGCGTCAACCATCGGTGGAAGTTAAGTTGACCTCGGCGAAGGAGGAATTGGTGAACGGACACACTTTTGTCATCGCACCAGTCAAAGAGAATAGGAAAGAGGGTGCAGAGTGGCCTCTCCGCTAGCCATATGTCAGTCCAGAATGATGTTCTTTTTCCATTTTTCACTGACATGGATCTCCCTCTTAGGTAAAAATGTTTGATTTTAATTAAGTCTTTCCATATAGGTGAGTCGTCTAGTCTATGCTTCACAGACTCGACAGTGTCCCTGTATAGGTATTTTTTCCAGATAATCTGTTGCCAGAGGCCATCCTCTTTTTCCAGTTTCCACCACCACTTGCAGAGAAGGCTGATATTCATGATCCGAATGTTTGTGATCCCGAGCCCCCCATATTTCTTACTTTTATTGATAACTTCCCATCTGACTAGATGATATTTTCTCTTGTGACCCCCTCTTGCCAAAAGAAGGTCCTCCTTTGTTTGTCCAGTGTATCAGTTGTGGTTTTTGAGAGAAGATACATGAACATATGTTATATGAATGAGTTAGAGAGACTTGAATCAATGAGAGTAGCTCTGCCTGCAATGGATAGGGATTTGCCCTTCCAAACTGCCAATTTCTTTTCATTTTTTCTTCCAGCTGAATCCAATCTTTTACATGGAGCTTACCAGGACTCACTGGGACTCACAAGTATTTGATGGGGAAAGCCCCAACCTGACAGTTAAAGAGCTCAGCATATTGTGAACAGAGGTCATTGTCTCCATTGATAAGGATAACTTCACTCTTGGAGAAATTAATCTTCAGACCAGACATGAGCTCATAGATATATAACACCAGCTTCATGTTCCTAGCATTTTCAATGTTTTCCTTCAAATATATAATGGTGTCTTCTGCATATTGCAGGACAGCTACACCATGAGGGATTATGTTTTCAGCTAGGCCAGTTAAAAGCCCATTATGCTGTGAGAATCTAATCATTCTTGTCAAATAGTCAGCCACAAAGTTGAACAAGATAGGAGATAAAGGGTCTCCTTGTCTTACTCCTTTATAACTCCTGAAGTAAGGGCACATCTGGTCATTAAGTTTAACACTCACAGTGCCACCAAAAACAACTTGTTTTATCCAAGAGCACCATTTTTCACAAAAGCCTCTCATTTTGAGACAGTCAAATAAAAAGTCCCAACACACTTTATCATATGTTTTCTCAAAGTCTAGTTTCAGGACAATGCCCACCTCCCCTTTTCTCTTGGTTTCATGGAGGATTTCATGCAAAGCCATGATTCCATTCATAATATCCCTTTCTTTCATAAAGGCAGTTTGATTTACAAGGATCAATTTATCATCTATACTTTCCAACCTCAAAGTTAGGACCTTAGTAATCCATTTGTATATACAATTCAAAAGGCATATGGGCCTGTATTGCTGAATCCCTTCAGCATCTTGGACTTTAGGTAGTAGAGTGATTATCCCATAATTCAGCCTGCTGACATCCTAGATACCAGTATGGAACTCTACAAACATTTCTATCACATCCTCGATAATTTCCCAACAGTGCTGGTAAAAATCAGCATGTATCTTGTCAGGGCCAGCAGCTTTGTTTTTTTCCATTTGGAAGAGAGCATCCTTAATCTCTGATTCAGAGAAAGGTTTTGTAAGCTCAAAATTGTCAGTTTTAGAAACTTTTTCATCACACTTCCACAAGTTTTCATTCAGTGGAAAGGTATTGCCAGAAGCTGGACCAAATAGATTTCTATAGTATTCAGTAGCATGAGTAATAAGATCATAATCACCTTCAATGATATTATCCCCATCAGTTAAAGATATGATGGTATGTTTTCTTTTTCTACCATTGGCTATTCTATGGAAAAATTCAGTATTATTGTCACCCTCCAGGAGCCAAGTGGAGTGTGACCTTTTGCACCAGTATAACTCATCCTCAGTAAGGATCTCATGGATTTGTTTTTGCACCTCCATTTTCTGCTGGATCTGTGCAAGATCAAGATCCTGAGTTTCTTCAAGGAGTTCCAGCGCCAGCAGCTCATCTTGTAGAGCTCTCTTTCTTTTTCTTTGCACTCCCTATCTATTAAACCCCCAACCTTTGAAAAACTGTTTGAATTTTTTCAGCTTTAGTTGGATTCTATCAAATGCTGTCAAAGCATGGCAAGGTTTGTTTCATATTTCCTGGACAAGGGAGCTGAATTGGGGGTCTTTCAGCCAGGAAAGTTCAAATCTGAAATCAAGTTTCCTGAGAGGCTGGTGATGAGAGGTGGAAAGAATCAAAGGATTGTGATCAGACATCTCTCTAGGTAATTTGTATACCATAGCTCTGGGGAAGAGATCTTCCCAGCTTTTAGATACCAGGATTCTATCCAACCTCTCCAAAGTGGGTGGGGTCTGGTTATTTGACCAGGTATATTTACATCCAGACATATTCAGATCAATAAGATCATGACAAGAAATTATAGAATTGAAGGTTCTAGAATGTCTGGACAAAGGGGTTACTTTGTTTTTCTCAGATAAAAATCTGATGAGGTTGAAGTCACCTCTAGCCAAGAGAGGCTCCTGACTCCCACTACAAAAGGAAGCCAGCTCAGACAATAATTCAACTTCATGTGGGGATCCATAAATATTTAAGAAGTTCCATTTTATTTTCCTCTCCTTATTCCAGAGATTTAACTGCAACATGTATTTTCCTTCTTTGAAGGAACCAACATCCAAGACTTCCACCCTCACCCCACTGAGGATCCCTCCTGATTTGCCTTTGGAAGCATTCCACTTCCATAGGTATGTTTGGTTAGGATCAATCTGCCTGAGTAAATTGTCCTCAATGTCAGCCTGCATGGTTTCTTGCAAGGCTACAATGTGGAATTGGTGTTCTAGAAACAGATTTCTAAGGAAGGAGGAGACACTTTTTTTAATGCCCCTACAATTCCAAATGAGTGCCTTCATTTCTTCATTTTATAACATTTTTTTGCAGAGATTAGAAGAGGACTTTGTGGGACCAGGGTTTCCCTTGCCCATAGTACCATCTCGAGAAGGGTTTCAAGTTTTTGTCTTGCTAATCCTCTTCTTCTTCTTCTTTGGTACAGAGAGAATGAGTTTATTTGGTGGTCTCCTGTTCCTTTTTGGGGTTGCTAGTATGAAATCATCACTAGCATTGGAAGCAACATCATTCCATTCCACTAAATCAGAAACACTATCATCATTATTTTCATTCACATGGTTATGCAGGGAAGTATCTTCCACAACAGGTTCTATGTTGCACACATTTTTCCTATTAAGACTAAGCCTGGCTTGTTTTAGATCTCTAAGCAGATTAATTGAGTCAAAGTCAGAATCAGCAATTGGCACACCCATATTAATAACTCTAGATATAATGTCATTATTATCAAGAATGGAGAAGGAGTTAGATGTGAGGATATTGTTACCTTCAAGTGGCCTTTTCTTGCCAGTAGTAGGGTTCACATCCATCATCTTGGAGATCACACCATCTTCATCTTGGTTCTGAATTCTCTTGCTCCATCTTCTTTCTTCTCTCAGCTCTTTCATCTCTTCACAGGGATTGAGCATCATGTTGAAGTCCAGAACATCTTCAACATTTGGTTTTTCAGCATGGACAATATCATATTGCACCATCCAAGCACCTCTCATTGGAGCATCATTGTTAGTCCCATAATTCATAACTTTCTCAACCTCCCCTTCAAAATCAGCACTACTATCACTTTCCACATCTCCCTCAGGACTGGGTTGGTAGGTGGCAGCAGGAATAGTCTCATTCCCAGCCTGAACTTCAAGCAGATTTTGAGTCTTCGATTTCCTTAGGTCTAGCTTCCCAGGTGCAGAGAAAGCCCCCTTGTCATATGACTGGTTGGTGGATTTGTTGATCTGGACTTCACTGTCAGTGACATCCTTTTCTTTAGCAGCCGCAGATGAGCCCGGGTGGGTGTCCATCCTCATTTTCTTGGGGGTAGGCTGTTTGCCATCACCAGTTACCTCCACACTACTTTTCTGGGCAGCCTTTTCATATCAGGTTCTTCCAGTTCATAAAAGAAGTCATATATATGCAAACCCAGATTACCTTCTGATGAAGCTGTGACCTCATAAATATCACGACAGGCAATTTTGATTCTGACAAACTCAGTTTTGTATCTTGTATTCTCATCAATCGCCATCGTTTTCCCAACCAGACTACCCACCTTTGCAATGGTTCTGATTGACCTTTGGTCCACTGGGATGCCTTTTACTTTGAACCAAGCTTGTTGCAGCTGGCCTTTTGCCCACAAGGATGATGTCCAAGGTTCAATGATCATCTGGGTTTCACTGTTTTTCACACCCAATCTGAACATGCTATAGTCTTGAATCATCTTGGCATTGGCGAAATGCATTGAGAATTTGTTGTTTGCAATTTTCCTAGCACTCTACCTCCATTGATCATCACGCAGAACATTTTGAAATTCCATCTCAATTTGCCTAGCAGATAATTCCCCATTAACAACAGTAAGCAGAGCAACACTAGCTTTGTCTTTTGCAGCTTTGTGGTCAATGTGCTCATCAATGAAGAAGAAGCTTTGGTCAGGAACTTGTGCAGCACACAGTTCGGGACCAAGATTCCATAAGGGCTCTCTCTTGCAGTCATATGACCCATGATTGTTGTATCCACATAGTTCACATGCTGACCTTCTCTTGCAGTCCTCAAATACATGATTCTTTAACCCACAAAACGATCAACCCCCCTTCGCATGCTGAGTGTGGGATTCATTTACCTCCGAAGTTTTCTGGTGGTATTGCTCTCCTTTGGATCCGGCATGTTGCTTGTCAGTGGACGACTGGTCTACCCTAGGTTCCTTCATTTCTTCACGATGATCCCATCTCGATCTTCCTTCCGATATCTCTCCCTTGCCCTTCTCATCAGCCACACGATCCCAGTTTGCATTGGAAGAACTCCCACCTTTAGAATCATGGGCACCCTCAGATCGATCGGGAACCCTAGGTTCTTCTGGGCCTTGGCCGTCATCATCAAATCCTCTCCCACATCCGCCAACACGCTGCCAGATGTTGCCACGGGCTTCAGTTTGTCTCGCACCTCGGCCCATCCGCCCAGCGCCAAAACCATCACACCGCCCCCACCGCGATTCGCAGCAAGCGGCACCATCTCGATTCGTCCTGGGGAGGAGCGAACCACTTGCGCGTAGGATTTGGGAATAGGAGGTGCCTTCGCCTTCTCCTTGATGAAAAACCCCACGAATTTTGCGATGCACTTGCGAAATTTTGGTGGAGAGGAAGAAGGAAGATGACGGGGGGGGGGGGGATGGATTGGGATCCAGCCGATTCGGTGGATCAAGATCCCGATTCGGATTTGGCCGTGACTCTTCCTAAATATAGGCTGGGGAGGTCTTGCTGTCACACCCGGTTTTAAGGACAAAACCGAATGCATAACTATATGTATGCCAGGATCAAGTTTCATACATATAGAGACATCATAAGTGAATAATCAGTAACAGTATCACGAAAAAGAGAATAAAAACAAATAAAAGACTATCAGAGTTATACAGCTTATCCTGGAAATGAAGGCTTCATACTTCACAGGCAATCGACTGGGGGTTGCGTACGCCTAGAACTCAGCATCATCTTCAAAAAGACTTCATAAACCTTCTCCTTCTGAGCAGCAGTAAGCAAGGGTGAGTACACTTATGGTTGGTACTCAGCAAGGCCACAAGAAATAACCAGAAAATGATTTAAATCCATCTTTAAGTTTATTAATCATGTGAGGATCCAAGCCGCTCTTGACCGTGAGCACGGCTAACCGGTTAGTTTTAACTCTGCAGAGGTTGTACACTTTCACCACAATTCGCGTAAAAGTTCCGAAGAACTTTGAACCCAACCACGCAATGTGCTAGCTAGGCACAATACCACACTTCCGAGGTGTGATTGCATAGCGACGCTACGAGGCCTTTACAAAGAATCTCTATATGTATGTGTTGGTCCCTGCCGTGCGGTCCCTCAGAAGACGCAGCTTCCTTCACCCGCTCCACAACACAAACTCATAACCACCAAGGGGAACAACCCCAACACAACATATAGTTCATCTAATTACTTAGCCAAAACCAGAGCCCATTAGTATTGTGGTTGTACGGTTTTCTTGGGTGGTTCTCCATGTTCCAATTAAATCATAGTACTCTTGTAAATAAAGCATAGATATGAAGCGTCCCCTCATAAGAGAAGATTTAAATGTGATACAAAGCACCAGTCCCAGGAGGCTGATGCCACATTTATTACATCAGATGGTTCAAAACCGTACAAACCTTGGAGGACACTCGATACAGATGATAATAATAATTAACCAGGCTACGACATAACACCAGACCGCAAACCACATGGGGTCTACCACGGGCTCAGAGTACTGCGACAGCGGAGGCATCTCGACAGGGCCGGTTCCACAGGCAAGGTTAGGTGTAGAACGATAACCCTACTCGGCGTCGCCTGGTACGAAGTCTGGATCTTCTTCTGTAAAAAGTAAGAGTGGGGTGAGTACAAACGTGCTCAGCAAGTCCAACCACACCCACGGAGGGGGTTATAATAGAATAATATGCATAGGTAAATCAAGGATAAGGTTATGGTTTAATTTGCAGAAAAACGACATTTTATGCAGGGGTCTATTTTACGGAAAACCTTTTAGAAATCAGTTTTTGCAGTAACACAGAGTTCAGGTTTTAAAACTGCTACCGGACTCCCCGTCCGTCGTAGCACACGACACAACTGCCGGAACCAATTCCAAAACAACTCACACTAGCCCATCCCAAAGAAACACTAGTTATGTGACCATACCATAACTCGCCCAATACCGTGGGCACGGACTATTCGAATAGATTCTCAACTCTGCAGAGGTGTGCAACTTTACCCACAAGTAGGAAACCACAACTCGAACACCGTCGTGTCGGTGTAGATCCCAACATAGCCATTACCCACCATAGCTCAGCCTGACTAGCCATCACGGGATGCACCAAGGGGTCATTGACCGTTCACTTAGGTATAACCGGGCATAAGTCACTCGGGGCTTATCCCTTTTCCTTAGTCACCCGTTGCTCTCAGCTCTCCTGATGGCTACCACACCAACTAGTGGGATTTATGCTACGCCGTTGCCCATTCAACGATCGAGTGGTTTGCACGATAGTGGAGTTAGGTGAGATGACACACCAACTCGGTCCTTAGACACGACAAGATGGATATCTCCCTTCACTGCCCTGCCACATTGGCACGAGCACACCAAAAGGCAAATCCGTGGAAATGCCATCCATCCCGTCTAAACACGCTTTACAAAAACACCACATTTATCCCTTCCCATAACGCACACATTTTCTTTATAAAACAAATAGTATTTATGAATAAAGTCCTAAGCGTTCTAATAACGATTAACGTCCAAGCAGAATCAGACATTAATCGAGGTGGTCAAGGGATGGTTATCACAAATCAAGGGGGTGGCTATCCAACCATGTTTTCATGCAAGCAAAACATATGAAACTTTATAAAGCAGGCCATTGGGTTGTGTTTATAAAAACTAGGACAGAAACATGCATCAAAGGATGGGATTGAACTTGCCGTCTTCGTAGCCTTCGGGAAAGTCCTGTCCTTCGGGCTCGGGGTCGTGGAACTAATCCTCGTTCCCTTGCTCGTAGTACTGCTCGCTAGCGGGCTCTCCTTCGTTCACACCGTGGTCTACAACACACACAAACAAGCATCCAATCAATACAAAGATCTATCGTTGAGCTCGAATCAGGAACACATAAAATATGGGGTACGAAGTATTATTTTCGAGTGGTTTCCTAATGGCATGGCAAAGACTTGGTTATAAGAGGCGTGGTAAAATTTCGGGTTGATTAGAGGTTGTTTGTTACATGAAATGATAGGTTTTATAAAGGTTCGTGGGTCGGTTAAGGGGTCAGGGGCCTAGTTGTAATTAATCCGGAGGGGGTAGGGGCCTGGCTGTAATTTTTGAAAACATCTGGACTATTCTGGAAGGGTTAGGGGCATATTTAGAATTATGTTTGTAGGTGGAAAGGGTTTTCTTGAAATTAGAACAAAGGCAGGGTTCTTTTTGGATAAAAGCCATAAATGGGGGGTTCTTTTTGGAATAGAGGGAAGGGGGAGGGCCTAATGGCAAAACTGCCATCTCCCTCCTCCCCCTCGCACTGGGAAACAGGGGAGGCGCCCCGTGCGTCGGCGGCGGCCGATTTGGCCGCCCTGGACCACGGCGGCGGCCGGGGGTGGGGGAAAAGGAACTAGGGGGGCGTGGGGTTCGATTCCCCAGCTCACCTCGGCTCGGGGCGCGGCGAGGGAGCGGGGCGACGTGAACCGGCGGCGGCGGGCGGAAATGGCAGCGGCGGCGGCGCTGTGAGCTGCAAGGAGAGGCGGTGGTGGCCGGGGAGGCTTGGGTACGGAGGAGCGGCGCCGGTAGGGCCTTTTATAGCTGATGTAGGTCGGTTGGGGGGGCATGGCCGGTGGCGAGTAGGTGCCGCCCGGCGGGCGGCGCGGCGGGCCTTAATGGCGCTCGGCCGCGCTCGCGCGTCGTGGAGCGGCGCACGGGCAGCGAGGTGGTGCAGGGATGACGGGACGTGGGCGGCAGCGGTGAGCACAGGGCGGCGCTGTGCGGGGCAGCGGCGGGCGGCGCGCGGCGCGGCCAGGCACGCACGTGGGCTCGGCGGAGCTCACGGCATTGCGGTTTGGCGCGTTCGCCGCGGCTCGGTGCGCGTGGAACGCGTGTGGCGCGCGTTTCCGCGGGGTCGTGGCGGGGTGCGGGGGCGCGCGCGTGTGCACGGCGGCGCTGAGTCGGGCGAGCGTGCGCCGCTCGGTGTGCCGCGTGGGCGTGCATGGGGAGTGGGCGGAGCGCGAGCGGGCGGCCGTGGCGTGGCGGCGTCGCGGGCAGGGAGGACCGGGGCAGGCCGGGGAGGGAGCAGGGAGCGAGGGGTGGCGCGGGTTGAGCCGCGCGCTCGGGGCAGGCGGCACGGGAGTGGAGCAGAGGAGGGAGAAAGGAAGAAGGGAGGGAGAGAAAAGAAAAAGGAAAAAAAAGAAAAAGGGAAAAAGAAATGGGAAAAAGGAAAAAGAAATAGAGGAGAGGAAAATGGGAGGGAGGGAAAGGAAAAGGAGGGAGGGGGCGGTGCGCGCCAGCGGCGACCACGGCTGCGGTCGGCCACGCGTGGCGTGCGGCCCGTGGAAGGTGGGGCACGCGGTCAGGAGGGAGAAAGGAAAAAGAGGGGGCGGGATTCGCGGCGGCCGGTCGCGGCGCGTCGCGTTGGATGAGAAAGATGGGACGCGAATTGAATTCGGATGTCGGGTTGTTCGGGAGAGACTCTAGGAATTAGGGTTCAGGGTTTGAGTCGAGCTCAACGATAAAAAAAACAACTTTAGCGCTTGATTTATTTTTGGTAAGTTTTCGGGATGTTACAAACCTACCCCACTTAAAATGAATCTCGCCCTTGAGATTCGGCTGGTTCCTAAACAGGTGGGGAAACTCCTTCTTTAGAGCGTCTTCGCGTTCCCAGGTAGCTTCTTCCACTCCGTGTCTGCTCCACTGAACTCTACATATCCGTACTTCGGAGTTTCTGGTCCTTCTGGTGACAGTGTCGAGAATCTTGACCGGTACTTCTTGATATCGTAGGTCTGGCTGCAGATCAATCGCTTCCACTGGTACATGCTCTGCTTCGGGTACCCTCAAACATCTTCTTAGCTGCAAGACGTGGAATACTGGATGTATATCTGACATTTCCTCTGGTAGCTCCAAACGGTATGCTACTGCTCCAACTTTCCTCAGAACTCGGTATGGTCCAATGTACCTAGGGGCCAATTTTCCTTGTACCTGAAATCTTCGGGTTCCTCGAATGGGTGATACCTTGAGATACACGAAATCCCCCGGGTTGAAACAAATTTCCCGTCTTTTCTTGTCCGCGTAGCTCTTCTGTCGGGACTGGGCTGCTTTCAATTTCTCTCTAATCTCGGCTACTCTTTCTTCTGCTTCTTTTATGAGTGCGGGCCCGACTAGGGCACGTTCTCCAACTTCTGACCACATCAGAGGGGTTCTGCATTTTCTTCCGTAGAGAGCCTCGAATGGTGACATGCCCAAACTTGCTTGGTACCCGTTATTGTATGAGAACTCGGCATAGGGTAAACTCTGTTCCCAATCTTTGCCATAGGTGAGAGCACATGCCCTCAACATATCTTCCATAATCTGATTCACCCTTTCTGTCTGGCCATCTGTCTGTGGGTGATAAGCGGAGCTAAAGTCTAGCTTGGTGCCCATGGCTTTATGCAAGCTTTTCCAAAATCTAGAGGTGAACTGGGTCCCTCTATCTGAAACAATTCGGCTGGGTACACCATGCAATTTCACTATATTTTCCACATAAAGCTTGGCTAGCTTTTCTCCGCTGTAGTTGGTCCGTACGGGTATGAAATGAGCCGCTTTGGTGAGTCGGTCCACTATTACCCATATGGAATCATGTCCTTTCTGAGTTCTGGGCAAACCTACCACAAAATCCATTCCTATTTCATCCCATTTCCAAACCGGAATGGGTAGGGGTTGCAACAATCCTGCTGGCTTCTGGTGTTCAGCTTTAATTCTCTGGCAGGTGTCACAACGGGCGACAAACCGTGCAATATCTGCCTTCATCCCATTCCACCAATATTTTTGTCTTAAATCCATATACATTTTGGTGGATCCTGGGTGAATGGAGTAGGCCGAGTTGTGGGCTTCATCCATGATTGTTTGCCTGAAATCTCCTTTCTGGGGCACACAAATTCTATCTTTATACCACAACGTTCCCCTATTATCCACTCTAAAGTCTAGTGCCTTATTTTCTCCGGTCTGCCTCCGGATTTCCATCAGTCCCTTATCCGATCTTTGGGCTTTCCTGATTCTCTCTTCTAGGGTGGATTGAACGTTCAGCACTTGGCTGGAGCCTCGAGGGACAATGTGCACATTTAATCGTGCCATTTCCTCTCGCAAATGGTCATTCTTGGGCCCGTAGGATTTCCGACTGAGGGCGTCGGCCACTACGTTTGCCTTTCCCGGGTGGTAATGAATTTCCAAATTATAATCCTTGACTAATTCCAGCCATCTTCTCTGCCTCAGGTTTAAGTCTGGTTGGGTGAAGATATACTTTAGACTCTTATGGTCGGTAAAGATTTCGCACTTATTTCCGATCAAATAATGCCTCCAAATCTTAAGTGCGTGCACTACGGCTGCAAGTTCGAAATCATGGGTCAGGTAGTTTTGCTCATGGGTCCTGAGCTGACGGGAAGCATATGCAACGACTTTCTCATCCTGCATCAGTACGCAACCTAATCCTTGCCGGGAGGCATCACAATAGATAACAAAATCCCGATGAATATCCGGCAGGGTTAGCACTGGGGCTGTCGTCAATTTTTGCTTCAACTCCTGGAAGCTCCTTTCACACGACTCCGTCCAGGTGAACTTCTTCTCTTTCTTGAGCAGCTCTGTCATGGGCCGGGCTATCTTAGAGAATCCCTCAATAAATCTTCGATAGTACCCAGCTAATCCGAGAAAACTTCTGATCTCACTGACATTAGTTGGTTGCTGCCAGTTTGAGACTGCTTCGACCTTCTCGGGATCCACTGCTACTCCTTCCGCGGTCAAGATATGACCAAGGAAAGCTACTTTCTCTAGCCAGAACTCACACTTGCTGAACTTGGCGTATAGCCTATGCATTCTTAGCTTTTCCAAAACTACCCTCAGGTGCTGCTCGTGCTCCTGAATACTCTTCGAGTAAATAAGTATGTCGTCAATGAAGACTACGACAAACTTATCTAACTCGTCCATAAACACTTTGTTCATGAGGTTCATGAAATAGGCAGGTGCATTTGTCAGTCCAAAGGACATCACCGTAAACTCAAACTGACCATACCGGGTGACAAAAGCTGTTTTCGAGATGTCGCTCTCCCTGATCTTGAGCTGAAAATAGCCGGACCTCAGGTCAATCTTGGAAAAGTACCTGGCTCCTTTTAACTGGTCAAAAAGATCATCGATCCTGGGGAGAGGGTACTTGTTCTTAATAGTGACTTCGTTTAGTGCCCGGTAATCGACACACAACCTCATACTTCCGTCCTTCTTCTTGACGAATAGAACCGGGGCTCCCCAAGGAGACGAACTTGGCCTGATGAAGCCAATTTGTTGTAACTCCTCTAGTTGTTTCTTTAATTCTGCCAACTCGGAGGCTGCCATCCTATAAGGTCTCTTGGCTATGGGGGCGGTTCCAGGAACAAGGTCAATGACAAATTCTACGTCCCTGTCTGGTGGCATACCGGGAAGTTCTTCGGGAAAGACATCGGGGTACTCATTTACTACTGGGACTTCTTCCAAGTTCTTGGTTTCTATACTGAATACCATCGGGTCTGTTCCACTTTCCCGGGTGTGGCAGGTCACTCGGACTCCCTCTGGGTTTGTGAGATGAACTACCTTGTCCGTACATCCTATGAGGCCATTGTGTTTGCTCAGCCAATCCATTCCAAGGATCACATCTATCCCTTCTGACTTAAGTACTACTAGGTCTGCTAGAAACTCTACCCCACTTAAATTGATCCTCACCCATAGACAACCCAGTTGACACCTGATGTCTCCTCCGGGCGTCCGGGTTAATAGGGGTGTTTTTAGTAGTACTGTAGGTATTTTATGTTTCTCCACAAAGCTTGAGGATATGAATGAGTGTGATGCTCCAGAATCGAATAGTACTGTTGCAAGAGTTGAGCTGACTAGGTACTCACCGAGTACTACGCCCTGAGCTCCTTGAGCTTCCTGCGCGTCGATGTGGTTGACGCGGGCTCGTCCGAAAGACTGCTGGGATTGCCTCTGCTGGTTGTTGTTGTTGTTGTTGCCACGGAGGGGCACTCGGTTGGCACCGGTCAGAACGGGCTTGGGTCCATTCACTGTGTTGGAGAAAGCTGATGTAGCCGGCTTGTTCTTGGCATAGGGGCAGTCGGCGATGAAGTGACCCGTTTCACGGCAGTTGAAGCAGGCCCTCACATTGCTGTTGTTGTTGGTGACTTGGCTCGCATTACTCTGTGGGGCCCTCATGGTGTTCTGGCTTCTGGGCTGTGTGTTAGGGGCCCGTGGTCTTGTCGCTTGGGACTGAGTTCTGTACTGCATTGGGGCTTGTGACCTTGGTGCATTGTAGCTGAAGCTTCTGGCCTTCTGGGAACGATCCTGCTGGCGGGCCTTGCTCTCCAGGAACTTGCGCTTGTTATCCTTTCTTTCATCACTCTTGGCCTTTTCAGTGAGGATTGCCTTGTTCATCAAGGTGTTGAAGTCAGGATAGATCTGAGGGGTGAGCAGGGTCCTGAGTTCTGGATTTAGTCCCTTCTTGTACATATCCTGCTTCTTCTCGTCGTCGTTCACTTCTTCTGGTGCATAGCAAGCCAATTCCATAAACTAGTGTGTATACTCTTCTACCGTCATATTCCCCTGCTGAAGTGCGCGGAATTCATCTGCCTTGCGCTTCAGGGTAGCTGAGGGGATGTGATAGCGGCGGAACTCTCTCACGAATTCATTCCAGGTGATGGTGGAGGCATCTCTGGCAGCAGCGCAGTAATTTTCCCACCAGGCTAAGGCAGTCCCGGTGAGTTGATGTGCTGCCAGGAGGACTTTATCTCGATCCTGGCACCCAAATGGCTCGAGCTTCCTCTGAATCACATGGAGCCAATCATCTGCGTCCAAGGGGTTGCTGGATCCGGCAAAAGAGGGTGGCTTGGCCCTCAGAAAAGCTGTCAGCTTGTCATTAAAGGTCTGCTCTCGTGGCTGCCTGTTCACTAGAGCATTGGCCACTGTCTCCAGTATGAGAGTCTGGTTATGGATTATTTGTGCTAGGTCCGTGAAGGGTGGTGGTGGTGGTGGCAGCTGTGCATCATGATTTTCTCCTCTGCCCTGACTCACTTCTTGTTCTTCCTGAGGATGGTTTTGCCCGTTAAGGCGTACTCCTGCGTCAGCGGCTGCAGGGTCCCTGACACGGGAGGCCCTCGTAACGCTTCGGGAAACCATCTGTAGAACAGGTGGGTTAGGGTTAAGATTAGGTGATGTTTAAGTTGTTTAATATGTAAAACAAGGCAGAATCACCCTTCCGCCGAAAAGCACACAACAACAAACACACAACAAGGCAGACAAGCAACTTCATTGAAGCGAAGCAGGGTACAACACGGGGACACGACTAGAACGCGTACCACACATCTGGGTACAAGTTCCTACTAGGGTACAACTTAGACCGAAGGGGCTAGAGGGGTACAACACTGGGGTAGGGTCGGACATTCTACTCGCGGGGTGAGCCTTCTCCTGGGGCGGGGGGTGCGAGTAGTCCTTGCTCGCCGTCCTCCAAGTTCCCGTTCTCTTGGGGTTGCAGCAGCAGCTTCCCCTTCTTCGACAGCAGTAGACCCTTCAGGATTCTCGGGTGGGGCTCGAGGGCTCCTAAAGAGCGTTCCCCATCCTATGACGGGTGTCCCAAGTAGAACATGGTCTTCCCCGATGGCCGGAACTGGGGTCCCACTTCTGGTCCATTCTTTCATGCGCCGGTCTCGGGCTTGTCTGAGGCTCTCCTGTGCAACCGCTTCACTGCTGATCGCGGCTGCGGCTCTTGCCTCGGCTTGTGCTGCTCGGACTTGTTGGAGCCTCACCGCGAGTTCAGCTTGCTCAGCACGATGGGTCTGCTCCCTCAGCAGGTGGGCTTGTTCATCGAAGAGCTGATCCAAAGCGGCTAGGTAGTTAGCCACTTGGTACAGAGGGTCCTCTTCATGGCGGCGCCGTTCCAGGTTTCTCATACGAGCTTCCCAAACAGGGGTTCTGATGGCCGGCGGAAAGAACCTCATTGGCGTGGGTGCTAGGTGTTCTTCAAAAATCCAGCATAGGTACCAAAGTGCCTTTCTGACAGCCAAGGGATAGGTGTCTTGGTGCCTGAATCCCGTAGCGGTCACTCGCCACGACTGGATGCTGGGGTGGCGTTCACTTCTGGCGATGACTATGATCACCCTGCAGCGGAGAGTGCCATGATGCTCGTACTCTCTGCTGTAGTACCTTGGGCGTTCCGTAACGCCAAGGCTCTCCAGGGCGTTGATCAACAGGCTGGAGAAGCCAGGTGCAGCCTGGCAGTCACCCTGGGTCCATCCTTCCTCAGCCATCTGAAAACAAAAATAGGGTAAAGATCTTGCACAAGTATTTGGGGTACACCAAGGGAGTAGATGACATTTATTACAACACGGTGGGGTACAAACTTCATGGTACACGATTATTAGGACATGGTCCAAGCTGGGGTGCTACTCCTATCATGGGGATTCTTCCTCACTCCGGATGGGGCGCTTCTTCAGTGGGAGGCACTGATCCATGGTGTCATCGGTCTGGGTACCCTTATCCCAATGGGTTTCCTCGGGCTCTTCTTCTTCGGTCTGAGTGCCTACATCCCAATGAGTCTCTACGGGTTCTTCCTCTTCGTCTTCCTCTATCCATCCACCTATTCCCCAGCGAGCCTCGTACCTTTGCACTCTAGCTTGGAGGGCGGCTAGCGAATTCTCGGCGCGTGTGGCTCTTGCCTTTTGCTCTTCCAGTTCTGCCTCCTTTTCATCCATTTGAACTTGGAGTGCAGCTAGGGAATACTCGGCGTGTACGGTTCTTGTCCGTTGTTCATCCAGCTCCAGGGTTGCCTTTTCTGCTCTGTGAACCTGTTGCTTCAGTTGTGCTGCTTGCTCACGGTAGAGCTCATCCAGGCCGGTGAGATAGATGGATAGGTGGGATACTGTGTCTTCCAGGTCTTCTTCTTCCCTTCCGAGTCCTCTCATCCGGGCGATCCAGGTGCGTCCTCTTCCTTCAGTTGGCGGGAAGAACCCCATAGGAGTCCGCTGAAGGTGATGCTTGTAGATCACTCGGAGCCGTCGCAGGGCTTTACGGGCGGCTTTCCGATAGGTGTCCGGGAAACGGAATCCAGTGGTGGAGATGAACCAAGGGTCCACATCAGGGTAGCGAGTGCTTCTTGCTATGAAGATCATCAGGTCACACCGAAGAGTGCCCTTGGAGTCGTATTCTCGATAAAGAAACTCTGGTGGATACACAACTCCAATGCGTTCCAGGCTGAGTATCAATAACTTAGGAAGGCCGGGCTCTGCGAAACAGATTCCGCAGATCCATCCATTGTCAGCCATCTGGAACAGGGCAAGAACAAAAGGTAAGTGTTTGTGTGAGGAAAGGATTAATGATAGAGAAGTCCTAAGGTGAAAGGTCCTGAAAACGGGTTTCGCTCCTAGGGTCACGTCCTACGGCCAACCTACGACTCTGATACCACCTGAAGCGTCCCCTCATAAGAGAAGACTTAAATGTGATACAAAGCACCAGTCCCAGGAGGCTGATGCCACATTTATTACATCAGATGGTTCAAAACCGTACAAACCTTGGAGGACACTCGATACAGATGATAATAATAATTAACCAGGCTACGACATAACACCAGACCGCAAACCACATGGGGTCTACCACGGGCTCAGAGTACTGCGACAGCGGAGGCATCTCGACAGGGCCGGTTCCACAGGCAAGGTTGGGTGTAGAACGATAACCCTACTCGGCGTCGTTTGGTACGAAGTCTGGGTCTTCTTCTGTAAAAAGTAAGAGTGGGGTGAGTACAAACGTACTTAGCAAGTCCAACCACACCCACGGAGGGGGTTATAACAGAATAATATGCATAGGTAAATCAAGGATAAGGTTACGGTTTAATTTGCAGAAAAACGACATTTTATGCAGGGGTTTATTTTACGGAAAACCTTTTAGAAATCAGTTTTTGCAGTAACACAGAGTTCAGGTTTTAAAACTGCTACCGGACTCCCCGTCCGTCATAGCACACGGCACAACTGCCGGAACCAATTCCAAAACAACTCACACCAGCCCATCCCAAAGAAACACTAGTTATGTGACCACACCGTAACTCGCCCAATACCGTGGGCACGGACTATTCGAATAGATTCTCAACTCTGCAGAGGTGTGCAACTTTACCCACAAGTAGGAAACCACAACTCGAACACCGTCGTGTCGGTGTAGATCCCAACATAGCCATTACCCACCATAGCTCAGCCTGACTAGCCATCACGGGATGCACCAAGGGGTCATTGACCGTTCACTTAGGTATAACCGGGCATAAGTCACTCGGGGCTTATCCCTTTTCCTTAGTCACCCGTTGCTCTCAGCTCTCCTGATGGCTACCACACCAACTAGTGGGATTTATGCTACGCCGTTGCCCATTCAACGGTCGAGTGGTTTGCACGATAGTGGAGTTAGGTGAGATGACACACCAACTCGGTCCTTAGACACGACAAGATGGATATCTCCCTTCACTGCCCTGCCACACCAACTAGTGGGATTTATGCTACGCCGTTGCCCATTCAACGGTCGAGTGGTTTGCACGATAGTGGAGTTAGGTGAGATGACACACCAACTCGGTCCTTAGACACGACAAGATGGATATCTCCCTTCACTGCCCTGCCACATTGGCACGAGCACACCAAAAGGCAAATCCGTGGAAATGCCATCCATCCCATCTAAACACGCTTTACAAAAACACCACATTTATCCCTTCCCATAACGCACACATTTTCTTTATAAAACAAATAGTATTTATGAATAAAGTCCTAAGCGTTCTAATAACGATTAACGTCCAAGCAGAATCAGACATTAATCGAGGTGGTCAAGGGATGGTTATCACAAATCAAGGGGGTGGCTATCCAACCGTGTTTTCATGCAAGCAAAACATATGAAACTTTATAAAGCAGGCCATTGGGTTGTGTTTATAAAAACTAGGACAGAAACATGCATCAAAGGATGGGATTGAACTTGCCGTCTTCGTAGCCTTCGGGAAAGTCCTGTCCTTCGGGCTCGGGGTCGTGGAACTGATCCTCGTTCCCTTGCTCGTAGTACTGCTCGCTAGCGGGCTCTCCTTCGTTCACACCGTGGTCTACAACACACACAAACAAGCATCCAATCAATACAAAGATCTATCGTTGAGCTCGAATCAGGAACACATAAAATATGGGGTACGAAGTATTATTTTCGAGTGGTTTCCTAATGGCATGGCAAAGACTTGGTTATGAGAGGCGTGGTAAAATTTCGGGTTGATTAGAGGTTGTTTGTTACATGAAATGATAGGTTTTATAAAGGTTCGTGGGTCGGTTAAGGGGTCAAGGGCCTAGTTGTAATTAATCCGGAGGGGGTAGGGGCCTGGCTGTGATTTTTGAAAACATCTGGACTATTCTGGAAGGGTTAGGGGCATATTTAGAATTATGTTTGTAGTTGGAAAGGGTTTTCTTGAAATTAGAACAAAGGCAGGGTTCTTTTTGGATAAAAGCCATAAATGGGGGGTTCTTTTTGGAATAGAGGGAAGGGGGAGGGCCTAATGGCAAAACTGCCATCTCCCTCCTCCCCCTCGCACTGGGAAACAGGGGAGGCGCCCCGTGCGTCGGCGGCGGCCGATTTGGCCGCCCTGGACCACGGCGGCGGCCGGGGGTGGGGGAAAAGGAGCTAGGGGGGCGTGGGGTTCGATTCCCCAGCTCACCTCGGCTCGGGGCGCGGCGAGGGAGCGGGGCGACGTGAACCGGCGGCGGCGGGCGGAAATGGCGGCGGCGGCGGCGCTGTGAGCTGCGAGGAGAGGCGGTGGTGGCCGGGGAGGCTTGGGTACGGAGGAGCGGCGCCGGTAGGGCCTTTTATAGCTGATGTAGGTCGGTTGGGGGGGCGTGGCCGGTGACGAGTAGGTGCCGCCCGGCGGGCGGCGCGGCGGGCCTTAATGGCGCTCGGCCGCGCTCGCGCGTCGTGGAGCGGCGCACGGGCAGCGAGGTGGTGCAGGGATGACGGGACGTGGGCGGCAGCGGTGAGCACAGGGCGGCGCTGTGCGGGGCAGCGGCGGGCGGCGCGCGGCGCGGCCAGGCACGCACGTGGGCTCGGCGGAGCTCACGGCGTTGCGGCTTGGCGCGTTCGCCGCGGCTCGGTGCGCGTGGAACGCGTGTGGCGCGCGTTTCTGGGTGGTGGCGAGCGGCGCAGCGTGTGGCACAGCGGCGGCACGGCGGGCGGTGCGGCGGCGTGCGCGGGGTCGTGGCGGGGTGCGGGGGCGCGCGCGCGTGCGCGGCGGCGCCGAGTCGGGCGAGCGTGCGCCGCTCGGTATGCCACGTGGGCGTGCGTGGGGAGTGGGCGGAGCGCGAGCGGGCGGCCGTGGCGTGGCGGCGTCGCGGGCAGGGAGGGCCGGGACAGGCCGGGGAGGGAGCAGGGAGCGAGGGGTGGCGCGGGTTGAGCCGCGCGCTCGGGGCAGGCGGCACGAGAGCGGAGCAGAGGAGGGAGAAAGGAAGAAGGGAGGGAGAGAAAAGAAAAAGGAAAAAAAAGAAAAAGGGAAAAAGAAATGGGAAAAAGGAAAAAGAAATAGAGGAGAGGAAAATGGGAGGGAGGGAAAGGAAAAGGAGGGAGGGGGCGGTGCGCGCCAGCGGCGACCGCGGCTGCGGTCGGCCACGCATGGCGTGCGGCCCGCGGAAGGTGGGGCACGCGGTCAGGAGGGAGAAAGGAAAAAGAGGGGGCGGGATTCGCGGCGGCCGGTCGCGGCGCGTCGCGTTGGATGAGAAAGATGGGACGCGAATTGAATTCGGATGTCGGGTTGTTCGGGAGAGACTCTAGGAATTAGGGTTCAGGGTTTGAGTTGAGCTCAACGATAAAAAAACCAACTTTAGCGCTTGATAACAAGGTCATAAAGCTATCGCACACGTTGCAAGGATCACGTGAGCACAAGAATCGATAAAAACGGAGCTAAAACGAAGAAGCTAGAGATAAAGCAGGGTTCTAGGGCTAAACTGCGAAGATTTTAAAAGAAACAGGGGCTCTGGTGAAGAAACTGTGGACCTAAACGTAATTAAACCTTAACCGCAGGGGCTAGCAGGCTAAACTATGACTCAGGGACGGCGGGTTCTAATTTACAAAAGCGCAGGGGCTAAAACAGAAAAGAAAAGGGCCTTTTTGGAATTACTTTTGAACTGAAGCGGACTGCAGGTTGAATCCTATAAAACTGAGGGTCCTTTTTGCCAAAAGACCAGGGGGCTCTTGTTTGACCGGCATTGACTCGGCTCTGTTGGATCTAATCCGTTGGATCAAGATCCAACAGTGCAGAGCAGATCGGGCGGCTCGGCTGGGCTGCGGCTCAAGCGGGCGCGGCGGCCTCACGGCTCGACGGCGGTGCTGGCGCCGGCAGCAAGCGCGCACGGCGGCGGAGCTCGCCGGCGTTGGCCAAAACGGCCATCCGGGGCTCGTTTCGAGTCGGGGTTGGACGGGGAGCAAGACCGCGCGACGACGAACGCGACTACACGCTCTGGGAGGCGAGTTGGAGACCGGGTAGGGGCGCGCGGCGGTGAGGGGCGGCTCGGGCCGTCGGAGCTTGCTCCGATGAGCTATTCCGCGCGGAAAAGAGAGGGAAGAAGGAGGAAAAGGGGCTGGAGACGTTTCTCACCACGACATGGAGCTCCGGGGTTGTGTGGTCGACGAGGATAGACGGCGGAACGGCGGATCGGTGTGCGGCGGCCGCGAGCTCGAGCAAATGCGGCGGCGCGGCTAGGGTTTGCGCGAGAGGCGGGGGCTGCAGCTCGATAGGGTTTAAGGGGGGTCGCGGGCGTTATTTATAGGGCTGGTCTCGGATCCTTGGCGTGTGCGCCACGCCGGAGCGGCGTGCTCCACCCGGACTCGGGGGAGAGTCCGGGTCCTCCCCGAGGTCGGGGATGACGAACGGGGCCCCCGCGTCGGTGAGAGAAGGAGGGAAGGGGCGCGGAACGGGCCGGCGGGGAGATGGGCCAGAGAAGGGAGAACGGGCCGGCGCGTGGAGATTTCCTGGGCTGCGGGGAAAAAAAAAGGAAAGGAAAAGGGCTGGGCCGACTGAGGCGTTTTGGGCCGAAAGAGCCTTTTTTTTCTTTCTTTTGCAAGAGATTCAAACAAATTCAATTTGAATTCATATTTGAAGAATTCAAATTCAAATTGAACCACAACATTAAAACAATGCAAGGGTAGCATGAGTGCACAACAAACAAAGCACCTTCATTTAATTTTATAAAAACAACCAATTATCATTTATTTTTACTAAATTCCCTGTGAAGAAAAGTAAATGTTGAGAAAATTTTAAAACTATGAGAAAATTGTTGTTTTATTTTTAATTTTAATCACATCCTGAAATTCAAAAATTTCAGGGTGTGACAGAACTACCCCCCTTAAAAGGAATCTCGTCCCGAGATTCACAAGGCTAGCAAGAGACAAAAGTTTAGGTGGGTAGCATCCAACACATATAACTTTCTTCTCGATTATTCCATCTTACAAAGTCTCCTCAAACATACTTCTTTATTCTCCGCAACTCATGCCAAACACTTCATGTATACTCAATCTAATTCCACCTTTAACTATCCATTCTTTTTCTCAACTTCGTTGGCCCATCCATCGATGAACTTCCATCGTACCTTGAGTAAGTGATTTGAATAGAGCTTGGTTGTTTCTTTCTGGCTTGGGGTCTTGTATCACCTCTCAAGTCTTCATGTACTTCTGTCATGGAGTTAATTATCATTTTTCATTTTTTTTACACCAACTGGCAAGGTGTCCATCTTCTCCACACTTGAGACAGTATAGTCCAATATCATGGAATCTAGTCTTCTTACGCTTTGTTGGACATCCATTGGTATAGTGCCTTTCTTTATAGAACACATTCTCTTAGCATACTCATCCTAGCTTCATCGTCTTGTGGAACATCTGTTGGCATAGTGCCCTTTTCCACCACATTTATAGCACAGTACTCTTTTAATACGTCCATCTCGATTACCTTTATGTTGCATCTCCACTCTTGGTGGAATGACTTGTGCACCAGGATTCTTCTTGATAGAGTTGTCATATGGAGGTTGAACCACTTCAGGTTGTAGTTGGTTGGAACTGGGTTGAACACTTCTATCTGCCAATGGTTGTGGTAACTCCATCTTCTCTTGGCTTGCTTTACCAATTTGTTTCTTGGACTGCTTGCTTCTTTTAGGCTGAAACTCTTTGAAAGTGATAGTCCAATCCTCGAGGTTTATAGTCGGATTTCTATCTTCAGCTTGAGTAACTCCTTCTAGGTTTGGAACGTGCATAGATAACTTTCTATTGATATCTGAATGATAACGTTGCCTTGCTTCTGCTGTCATTAAGCTATCTTCTTGTAGACATCGACGGCCATAATGCTCACAACATTGGCACTTTTCTGAAGTCTTACTAATCTCATGTTGTTCCTCTATCTGTGGCTTTGGTGCTTCATAGTTTCTCTTACGCTTTTCATTGTTCCATGCTTCAGCTACTTGCCTCTTCACTGGTCCGGTAGGAATCTTTGCTTTGGTCAACTCCATGCTATGAGGTGATGCTATATTAGGCTGCAACCTTCCTTGTAAAACACGAGCTTGCATAGCTAACAGCTTCTCTTTATCAAACGGTGGCAGACCGGTTGGGACTTGACTATCACTGCTAACAGGGTTGTGGCTCCTAGGAAATGAGGCTTGCTCTGTAACATGTTGTTGGATATTGACCCTGGTTGGAACCATTGTTTGTACTCCCTGAGTTTGTACTGGGATGTTGAAGTCTTCATTCTCCTTTCTACTGGGACTCACCATCTGGTTGGGTGGTAGGGATAAGGTCAGTAGAGAGAATGAAAAAGAAAGATAGAATTAACAAGGCAAAATCCATGATACCCTCTTCAACTCTTGGTGGTCGCAACTTAAAGAAATCAAGGTGGAGGGGAGAAAGACATGGGGGTAACAAAAAGGAAAAGAGAGCATTCTTGTCTTCAGTTTCTTTCATTTGTTGATCATTGTAGACGAGTGTTGCCATGAACTTCTTTCTTGACATCCTTTAAAGGATTAGGTAGAAAGATAGAAGATAATAAGGAGGTGGGAGGTACATAAGAACCCATCTAGTCAACTGATGTCATTGTTGGTAGAAGACCCACAATACACCAACAATCATTACAAAGAAGCGAATCAAACAAGGTCATAAAGACAAACATCATCATGCAAACACAGAATTCCACCAGACAACACAGTCAAAGACGATGCTAAATGTTGTTAATAGAGCTTCAAGGGGTACTCCTAAGCATGGTTATATCTTCTAGCTTTGTTGTTGATGACACATGCCTCCTTCAACTTGTTCAGCGTTGACTTCACCTTCATGATTGTAGTGGCAGTGAGAGTGTCATAACTTTGCTCAGGCTTGATTCTATGGTAGTGCTCTGAATTCTTCATCCAACATGAACAGAAATATGAGCAGGTGGTATAGTATCCAATTGCTTCGACTTGGCTCCACATGATGAACTAGCGATCACATTCTTCAGATGATTTGGATAGACAAACATTAGGATAAATGGCGCGGATCATCTATTTTAATTTATTTTTTTTTTGAATCAAAAGAGATACTTTGGAATCAAGAATCAAGGGATGAATCCAAAGCGGCATTTATTTAGAAAGAAAGAAGAGGCACTAAGCAGATTGTGAATAAAGCAAAGGAAAGATAGATCCAAAAAATGAGTTAAAAGAATTTTAAGGAGCAATTTCACCAGCATATCAAAAGGAGGTGAGCTGGATGAAATTGGAAAATCATACATCAAGGGGGAGGTATGATCAAAATCAAGGAGTGATCCAGGAAAATAAATAAATAGACAGTGTTGAGGATCTAACATTTGCAAAACAATAAAGTGCAAATGAAGAGAGAGTCAAGGTTGACTGAGGAAAGAAAAATTGTTAGGGAGTGAGAATATTCACCAAAGAGGTCAAGGATAAGGTAGGAATTGTTTTGGTGACATAAAAGGCCTTAGGAAGCGACCATTGCTATCTAGGCTTACATTCTACAGTCGATACAGCTCTGATACCACTTCTGTCACACCCGGTTTTAAGGACAAAACCGAATGCATAACTATATATATGCCAGGATCAAGTTTCATACATATAGAGACATCATAAGTGAATAACCAGAAACAGTATCACGAAAAAGAGAATAAAAATAAATAAAAGACTATCAGAGTTATACAGCTTATCCTGGAAACGAAGGCTTCATACTTCACAGGCAATCGACTGGGGGTTGCGTACGCCTAGAACTCAGCATCATCTTCAAAAAGACTTCATAAACCTTCTCCTTCTGAGCAGCAGTAAGCAAGGGTGAGTACACTTATGGTTGGTACTCAGCAAGGCCATAAGAAATAACCAGAAAATGATTTAAATCCATCTTTAAGTTTATTAATCATGTGAGGGTCCAAGCCGCTCTTGACCGTGAGCACGGCTAACCGGTTAGTTTTAACTCTGCAGAGGTTGTACACTTTCACCACAATTCGCGTAAAAGTTCCGAAGAACTTTGAACCCAACCACGCAATGTGCTAGCTAGGCACAATACCACACTTCCGAGGTGTGATTGCATAGGGACGCTACGAGGCCTTTACAAAGAATCCCTATATGTATGTGTTGGTCCCAGCCGTGCGGTCCCTCAGAAGACGCAGCTTCCTTCACCCGCTCCACAACACAAACTCATAACCACCAAGCGGAACAACCCCAACACAACATATAGTTCATCTAATTACTTAGCCAAGACCAGAGCCCATTAGTATTGTGGTTGTACGGTTTTCTTGGGTGGTTCTCCGTGTTCCAATTAAATCATAGTACTCTTGTAAATAAAGCATAGATAGAAGTATGGTTAGGGTCACTTGCATTTCTCCAATGAAAAGCTACTCTTATTGTTCTTCAGCTCTTGCTCACTTGGAACTCTTGATCTTTAATCTTCGAACGGCGATCCTTCTACTCGGAACAATCATCGGGCAAACATACAAAGCAAACAACAAGATACAACTAAGAACAATACACCAAAACAAAAGAAAAGCTTTAAAAGAGCGTACTAACGGATAGATCTCGCTGCTACAGTCACAAGAGAGTAAGAAACACGAAAAACGGAGCTAAAACGGCGATTCTATGGGTTAAACAGTGCTTTAGGGATCTAGTCGCGATTAACTAAAGAGTTAAGAGCTAGCGGAAAGATTTGCAAGACACAGAAAACTGTGCTCACAGAGGATAACAAGGTCATAAAGCTATCGCACACGTTGCAAGGATCATGTGAGCGCAAGAATCGATAAAAACGGAGCTAAAACGAAGAAGCTAGAGATAAAGCAGGGTTCTAGGGCTAAACTGCGAAGATTTTAAAAGAAACAGGGGGCTCTGGTGAAGAAACTGTGGACCTAAACGTAATTAAACCTTAACCGCAGGGGCTAGCAGGCTAAACTATGACTCAGGGACGACGGGTTCTAATTTACAAAAGCGCAGGGGCTAAAACAGAAAAGAAAAGGGCCTTTTTGGAATTACTTTTGAACTGAAGCGGACTGCAGGTTGAATCCTATAAAACCGAGGGTCCTTTTCGCCAAAAGACCAGGGGGCTCTTGTTTGACCGGCATTGACTCGGCTCTGTTGGATCTAATCCGTTGGATCAAGATCCAACAGTGCAGAGCAGATCGGGCGGCTCGGCTGGGCTGCGGCTCAAGCGGGCACGGCGGCCTCACGGCTCGACGGCGGTGCTGGCGCCGGCAGCAAGCGCGCACGGCGGCGGAGCTCGCCGGCGTTGGCCAAAACGGCCATCCGGGGCTCGTTTCGAGTCGGGGTTGGACGGGGAGCAAGACCGCGTGACGACGAACGCGACTACACGCTCTGGGAGGCGAGTTGGAGACCGGGTAGGGGCGCGCGGCGGTGAGGGGCGGCTCGGGCCGTCGGAGCTTGCTCCGATGAGCTATTCCGTGCGGAAAAGAGAGGGAAGAAGGAGGAAAAGGGGCTGGAGACGTTTCTCACCACGACATGGAGCTCCGGGGTTGCGTGGTCGACGAGGATAGATGGCGGAACGGCGGATCGGTGTGCGGCGGCCGCGAGCTCGAGCAAATGCGGCGGCGCGGCTAGGGTTTGCGCGAGAGGCGGGGGCTGCAGCTCGATAGGGTTTAGGGGGGTCGCGGGCGCTATTTATAGGGCCGGTCTGGGATCCTTGGCGTGTGCGCCACGCCGGAGCGGCGTGCTCCACCCGGACTCGGGGGAGAGCCCGGGTCCTCCCCGAGGTCGGGGATGACGAACGGGGCCCCCGCGTCGGTGAGAGGAGGGAAGGGGCGCGGAACGGGCCGGTGGGGAGATGGGCCGGAGAAGGGAGAATGGGCCGGCGCGTGGAGATTTCCTGGGCCGCGGGGAAAAAAAGGAAAGGAAAAGGGCTGGGCCAACTGAGGCGTTTTGGGCCGAAAGAGCCTTTTTTTTCTTTCTTTTGCAAGAGATTCAAACAAATTCAATTTGAATTCAAATTTGAAGAATTCAAATTCAAATTGAACCACAACATTAAAACAATGCAAGGGTAGCATGAGTGCACAACAAACAAAGCACCTTCATTTAATTTTATAAAAACAACCAATTATCATTTATTTTTACTAAATTCCCCGTGAAGAAAAGTAAATGTTGAGAAAATTTTAAAACTATGAGAAAATTGTTGTTTTATTTTTAATTTTAATCACATCCTGAAATTCAAAAATTTCAGGGTGTGACACTTGCCCTAGTAGGAGACGAAGGTTATACAAATATCATGTCAAAATATGACTCCTAACTCAGATTTGGTTGACAAAACCATACTGACTGCCCCTCTAAACCGGTTCGACCAGTTTCCTCGGATGTGAATCTTTCCAAAGTCATAACTTCCTCGTCTGAAATCCGATTTGGACGTTCCACGCATGCATTTCGTTTGTCTCAACAAGGCATACACAATGGATATAGATCGATGACCCAGACGTGTCTAGTGGCAGAAATGGAAAAAAATTTAAAGGGGAGCCAAACAAATACCAATAATATTTGTAGGTACAAGAATTTAGCAATTTGCACTAATTTTTATTGACCGCGATAATATGCATTAGCTAGTCATGGTTTAATCATGCAAATGATAATTCAGAAAGAAAAATAGGAGCAGGAGTCAATATATCTTGTATTTTAGTTTTGCCATGGTTTCCCACAAAGATCAGGCCTAATTTAAAAGAAATCTATTCTATTTTGCGATACGAAGTCAACAATATTTTACAGAGCATACCATATCAAAAATAATATGTTTACATATATTTAAATCAGAGAAGTATAGACAAATGTCATGATTGTGATGGCTAATGCGATCACATTAGTGGAGTAGGTGGGTTTGTTGTTGCCATTCATCTCTATGTGGAGTCTACTTGGCACCCTCCGCTGAGACACCGATAAGCTGCTATGACTAGTGGGAAGCCACACATGGGGAACGGAGAGAACTTCTGAAGCTAGAGATCAGGGTGGATCGTGGATTTCCAAACAACTGATTGATATTATGGGCTGAAGTAGATTAAAATTAAAAGGTACTTAAAAACTTAAGCTAACATTAAACTAAGATTAAAGGTTACTTAAAAGAGAATTATGAATTTAGGGGGCATGGCCCCTGCCAGCCCCCCCTCCGTTCCGCTACTGGATGCATCCCTCCTCTCTTTTTATCTCTTCTTTGTCCTGCCACCTCTCGTTATCATCTTCCTCATGCAAGGGAGCATGACACGAAGTTCCGACGCCATGCCCTAGCCCCTCCACCTCCTGTATGTCTCCAGCGGCCCTAACCGCCTCCGCCGCCACTCTTCTCCGCCACCTGACACTAATCCATTTGGTCCAGATGCCCCCACCATCTTCACTGCCCACCGGGGATCCTTCGCCACCCAGCTATGGCGGCACCCTCGCTGCCTCCGCTCCGCCGCCGTCTCTCCCATCTCCACCATCGGCCGGCTAGCCATCCAAAGCTCCCTCTACAACCTGGCACCGAGGTTAGCCCCAACCCTCCCCCCAACCCTAACCTAAAACTTTCATCTTCATTCAATTTTTAGTATAAATCTTGTTGATTGATGGATAAGCAAGATTTCAGTCAATTGGTGAGAAGTAAATTTGTTCTCTATATTCTTCATTTTGCAGTAGTCTATGTCATATTAATTGTTTTCAAGCTTCAATTTAGGTGAAAGTAAGTTAGACACAAAAGTCAGAGTCAGAGATGACCGAGTTTGAGTCAGAAAAAACAGAATTCAGTGATTGGGTTAAGGGTTTGTTATCGCCAAAATTTGAACAGGATTGGTAGGCCAAATGTCAGAAGAAGCCCACGGTAAAGGAGTCCACTTTGCCAGGCTTATATCATAAGTTTGGCCAAATACAATGATAATTGGGCACTCAAGGGTCAAGCTGAGATGGGGTCACGAGCCTAATTCATGTTGAAGCCCAGTCTATTCGCGAGGCTGGTTCGGACTGCAGGAAGAGGCCGCACAAAAATGGACGCCCAGGCCACATATGGACTCCGCTTTGGATGTTCTAGATATGCATGGAAAGCTAAGGAGATAAACTTTCCAATACAACTGGAATCACTTCCAGATTCGCTCGGAGTTGACGGGAACTGCCGAAACAATAGGACGACCAGAATCTGCCACAATTATACGGCATGTTTCGGCTGATATTTGGAAGCTTCATGAAGATCTGGACCGGTGGAGGGAAGAGTCCAGATCATGTTATCTAATCTTCGAGTTTTTATTGAGTTGTAATGTATCTCTAGTCTTCGTTTAGGAAAGAGTTTAGAGGTTGCCTTGCACGGCAAGAAGTCTCCGGACTATAAATATGTACCCTATGCTATTCGTAAAAAGAAGAACGTCATCACGTTTGCAATCAACAACTCTCGGCGCATCGCCACCCCTAATCTTAGGGTTTCATCCAAGTAAGCGCCATGCTGCCCTGATCGTTTCATGCAATCAGGGTAGTGTTGTTCTTATTCTTACCTTGGTATTACTCGTACTGAAGCGTTTTTGATGGCGAGTAATGCTAGTTATTCTAATATTCGTAGCATGGTTTTTAGTAGATTCATCGTGCTTTTGTTGCTTAACATCTACAAATATCTTGTTGTTTCTGAGCAAGTCATGTTTCAATCTTATGCTAATTCTCGTTGCATAGAATTAGTTGCACGGAGACAACACCCTTCTTCTTTTATATTTAGTAGATCTAGTTCGTTATGGTTTGCTCTTATACTTAAGAGTTGGCGTAATATCTGCTAGGTTAGGCCTTGCAAACGGGTTGGATGATCCGGTGACGTATTAGATGCTTTGCCTTAGTCTTAACAGGGAATTGATCCGGGAATCGGCTTTAGCTTGTTCTTAGGCCTCTATTCTGGTTAAGGTTTAGTTATTTATTGTGTCCATCAGGCCTAATTACGTGTAGGATGTTCCAATCTAGCAGTGAAGCTTTTACCGTCGTGGACTAGATTAGCTAGATTTAATTGAAGCAACTTTACAGTTATTTGCTTCATTCATCAAATATCCGGATACAAACAGATCCAATCTGACACCGGGACTCGATCGGTTCTTTAAAGCCGATGCAAGAGTTGTCCCGGGTAGCCGACCACGGCTCAGACTTACGTTTCCACGTGTTTGTATATGCAGGCAAATTGTAGCAAGCACGTTCGCACCTTCCTAATCGGGTATAGGTCAGGTGGCACGCCCTGCGTCTTCAGAAGCCGCGGCGTGTGCTGGAAATGCGGACCGTTGACGAGGGAGCAGTGCCTGCCAGCGCCCCGGTGACCTCCCGGCTCTTCGTGTTGCCTGTCGCTACTCGCCGGTGGGTTTTGACCGACAACACATTCTGGCATGCCCAGTGGGACATTCATCAACATCAACGCCTGCTGCAGAGATGACTGGACCTCAAGACCAAGCTCTTGTTCCGCCGGTCACTAAACCCGTCACGTATGAAGAGCTGACTCCAGAACACAAGCAAAAATACGATGAGGTCAAAGCTCAGTTCGAAGCCGATCTCATCGGCTCTTTCGAGAGGACCCGCAACCACGGCATCAGGTGGAAGGGGTTCTCACTCGAAGGTGCTCTCGACAACGTTGACCTGTCTGTGCCATCAGAAGAGCGCACCAGGGCTCTACGCCAGGAGATGAACTATATGGTGGCTCATACGCTTCATCGGCACTCAGAGAGCATGGTGAACGAGCTTGAGCGCGTGGCACATCGCGTTGTCCAAGAGGTGATCAAGAACCAGAACTCCCCATCGGGACCAGTCCTGGGGAGTCACAGGGGAGAGGCCTCACTCCAGTCTAGGCCGCCATTGCCATATTCGCTCACAACTCCAGGACCGCAAGGTTCGCCAATCTACGTCGTCTACAAGATCGGTGGTGACCCTGGAGAAGGACAGTTCCTGAGCGAGCCACCCAAAGAGATCCTGCACGGCTACACCTGCGTGTACATACCTGACAATATCAACCCAACACGCACGGGCAGCTGGTGGGTACAGGAGCCTCAGGAGCAGACGCGGAGAAACAGGCATGGTTGGCAAAATACACTACCGGGCCGAGTGCTGAACCCTCGGCCCCAAGAGTTCTTAGTGTGGAGCAGGTCAGTGCAATACTAAGGGACTAGTTTGGCATCCTGCCCAAGAGAAAGGCGATCGGCTATTCCAAGCCGTATCCAGGTGACTACGATTTGATCCCGTTGCCACTCAAGTATCGGCTTCCGGAGTTCACCAAATTCAGCGGATCAAAAGGAGCCAGCTCCATTGAACATGTGAGCCGATACCTGACGCAACTTGGGATGATCTCAGTATCAGATCCTCTTAGGGTTCGTTTCTTCTCCCAGTCTCTCACAGGTTCGGCCTTTGGATGGTATACATCACTGCCACCAGATTCGATCCGGACTTGGAGGCAACTGGAAGATCAGTTCCACACCCAGTATCATTCAGAGGCTGCTGAAGCCGGGATTGCCGACCTCGCCCAAGTCAGGCAGAAGTGAGGAGAAAGTGTGTCAGAATACGTACAGCGCTTCAGATAGGTCAAGAATCGATGCTACTCGTCACGCATCACAGAAAAGGAGGCAGTCGATTTGGCAGTTCTGGGACTCGCTAAGCCGATCAAAGATCTGGCTTTTCAGTTGGAATTCACCTCTCTGGCACACATGGTGCAGAAGCTTACGGCGTATGAACATTGCCACCCAGAGCTATACTAGGAGAAATTCAAGCGCCATGTCAATATGGCCCAAGCAGGTGATTCCGATGATTCTGGCGAGGAACAAGAAGTGGCTGTGGCAGAGTGGACCCAGGGGGCAAACCCCGTCCCGTGCAAGTGGGTCAAACAGAAGGGGCCTGTGAAGGGCTTTGACTTTGATGTAGCCAAGGCAGAGGAAATATTCGATCTACTGCTCAAGGAAAAGCAGTTGAAGCTCCCAGAGAATCACAAGCTACCAACGGCACAAGAGCTGCAGGGGAGGCTGTACTACAAGTGGCACCACTCGTTCACCCATGCCATGAATGAATGCAAGGAGCTGCGTCGGCAAATCCAATCGGCTATCGAGCAAGGCCGATTAATTCTGGCCCAACACACGATGAAGGTGCACAGTCAACCATTCCCACAAGCTAACGTGGTGGAGCTGTCGGATCTTGTACCTGTGGGCCAGAACTTGGCATTCTAGATCAACATGGCGGGACCCATGCGCCGCCGTGACGAGCAGAGGAAAGAGGCCGCTTATGGCAAACGGCCCCAGGATGAAGACGAGCTGGAACAACGACATGTTACTGAAGAACAAGTGCGTCACATCCGCAATCAGCTCCCAGCTTCTAATCGTCTTCTGGAGAAATACCAGTATCAGTACAAGTTGCGCCGCCGATATGAATTGGAAGAGGAGGAGTATGAGCATCGCACAGGGAGAACGCTGGGGAGACGCCTGGCTATACGCGACCACTGGCATTGCCCGTTCTTCTGGTACTGTTGGGATTCCAGCATGAGCCGATTGCCTACTATCGATGATTGCTTGGAGTGCAGGCCTCGGGGACGCCATCCAGGCGAGACGTTGGTGTTCCAGTGCTTGGGGCCCAAAACACGTCATGACGACCATATTGAGCGGCCATCTAGGGACGATCTTGAGCTAGAAGAGGAAGACAAGTATCATCGTCCACGGTGGTGTCCTGATGGGCTCAGCCGCTCACAGAAGCACCGAGTGCAACGCCTACGCAATCTCGAAAGCGCGTCCGGATCTTGTCGGGTATCACAATTAGGGACACCCTAATCGGGGTACTAAGACCGCTTTTTAAAAAACACAAACACCTGTTAAGGCAACTAGGCCCACGGCCTCCTTCCAATCTGGAATTAAGGAAAGGACTCAATGAAGCCCAGCACATGGCCCATTCACATCCACCTCAAGCGGGTGACTCATTCTCCGCCTCGCTCGAGGGTCCCTCTCGGGCCCGCTGGACAATCTCCGCCTCGCTCGAGGGTAGCGGATCTACCCTCGAGCGGGTGACTCATTCCCCGCCTCGCTCGAGGGCTCCCTTCGGGACCCTCGATCACGCAACGCACCTCCGCCTCGCTCGAGGGTAGCGGATCTACCCTCGAGCAGGTGACTCACCTCCGCCTTGCTCGAGGCCGTCTCTCAGCACAAGGGACAAACGGCCCCGCCGCCCAACCGCTCGCCGTACGGAGGCATTGAAAGCCAGCCACTCTGCCACGGCTCAAAGGACAGGAGCGTCAGGCCACCACTCCCACAGTGGATGTGACCGGGGTCCCATCCGCTGACTTCGGTCACCGCTCCGCCATCCAGAAGGCTGTAGCGGCACTGTGGGACATGCAACGCGAGACAAGACGGGCCCAGCACGGCCCCCGTTCCTGTTCTGCCGACACCAACCATCCGGACTCACCTCCCACTGGGGAAGGGGTTCGGTAACGTCATGTGTCCTCCCAAACGGAGTGCTCAACGTACAAGGACGGGCCCCGGACCTCCCCTTTTTTAGGAGCCCGGGACCTCCACGTGTCCCCCGGACCTTCTAGTGCGCACGACCGCACTCCGACCAGGGGTAAGGGGCCGTCCCGCACCATTTCTACCGCCGGGACACTACCGGACGACCGGCGTCATCTTCGCTGTACCAAGGACGAAATCCGGGATGACAGCGACGCACGCCGCCATCCCACAGTGTACTTCCTACAGTACTTCCTACAGTGTCCGACCACTGTACCCCACGATTCAGGGGAGGACGGCGACTTCCATGCCCCACTCATGTACGCCGCCCCTCCTTGTGACTATAAAAGGAGGAGGCGGGCTCCCCTTAGACTCTCTGGACTCTAGTCTGCTTGGTCTCTCTGGCTTCTCTCTCCAAGAGGACGTTCAGGGACTACAGAGCACTCATCTCAACCGACTCCACTCCTAGCTGAGACTTGGGAGCTTCTCTCTCTCTCGCCTTGCTTGTACCCCCTACTACAAGCACTCTGGGTGCAAGATAATACAGTGCCATCGCACACCCCCTTTGCTGGACGTACGGCCCCGTGGCCGGAACCAGGATAAACCGTGTGTTACTATGTTGCCTCTTGCATCATCATCTGGGACGAGGAAACACGCAGTATTTACTAGTTGGGATCCGGGCCCCCGGGTCGGGACACCGACAGTTGGTGCGCCAGGTAGGGGGCGCTGCGTGACTTTTTCTCTCTTTTTCCCATTTGATCTCCAGGGATGGCGAGCAGATCCAACCCATACCCTATGGGTATTTCGGATCCGCTCCCAGTGGGACGCGTGATCTCGTTCGGGAGTCTCGAGTTCAGGGCAACCGGCAACGGTTACCTCATGCAGCTCCTCTCTTCCGGACGCAACCCCATCGCTCCGACTTCGCCAGCCCGGCGCAACAGGCGCTCGGGTCAGCGTTCGCGACAAGCACGCGTGGAGCGGCGTCGTGCGGCACGCCACAGCTCCCCCACGTGGGTCGAGGCTGGCATGTCGCAACTCAGCATCACGGCCAACGGGGCCACCGTTTCATCACCGCGTGCCTCGGCGTCATCTGCGCCGGCATCATCGCCTGCGGCAGCACTAGTGCCTCCCAGGGGGAACTCGACTTCGGCGTCGCCCTTCCCCTTCGGGATGCGCAAGGCTGCCACCCACGCCTCGTCAACCAGCGCTAACTTCATCGAGCATGAGGATCTGCCGGGTCATCATCTTCGGTCGATTCGCAGCCTCATCGTGTCGTCCCCTGACGAATCCCACCCCGAGACGGCGAGGTCGATCGCCGATGACATCGACTTCTTCATGAACAACTTCGCGGCCGAGGAGGCCGAGGACTACTCCGGGGTTCGCGACCCCGACGCTCTTCGCTTGTTCCAACTGGCGACGGCTTCCTGCCTCACCTGCTCCGAAGACTCCAGCGAGGGGGATTTTGATCCTTCCCGGGAGTGCTTCATGGCGGACCTTGCGGACGAGCAGGACGACAATGCTCCAAGCAACGACGGGGACGGCGGGGCGGACGTGCGGGCAAAGCAACCGGTGGTTCCGCCTGTAGCCCCTTCCTCGTCAAGTTCAGCGGCGCGACAAGCTCAACTGGCGCAGCTCAACGAGCTTCAAGCCAAGCTCGACGAGCAGCGTCAACAAACCCAGGAGCTACGCGCTGCACTCGAGCAGCAGCGTACCGTGTGTGGTGCACACACCCAGGCGGCGGGACGTGTTGCCCGGGAGCGCATCCTGGCCGACGACAATGTCGACAAATCTCCGGAACTGAAGACGGCGGGCGAGAAGCTCGTTGCCACGGCTTACCTACTCCAGACTATGCCCGAGCCATCAACACCTTCGGGCCGCAACCTGCGCCGCGAGGCACAGGAGCTCATCGAGCAAGCTGCCGTGCAGCAGGCCGAGAGTTCTGCATCTCGTATGCGCTCGAAGGCCCCGGAGCAGCGTGATGGGACTGCGCATCAGGGCCGCGAGGTTTCTGTGCACACACCCCTAGCGGGGAAGGGCAAGGCAGCCGTAGCGCCCGGTGCGAAGGCGCCCTCGGTGCACGTGCGCATCGGGAGAGTTCCCGTAAGGGAGCGAATCCGTGACACTCGCGGGCACGCTGGCGACGGCGACGCCCGCAACGTCATCGACTGCAGGAGGTACACCCCTCGACGGGGTGGACGCTTCGACCCTGAGCATGACAGGGTTGAGTCACCGGAGCCTCCGGGCACCCGGGTGTTCAGCCGGGAGATTCGAACTGCATCTTTTCCCCCGCGCTTTCGACAACCCAACACCCTCGTCAAATACTCGGGCGAGACTGACCCTGCAGTCTGGCTCAATGACTACCGCCTAGCGTGCCAGCTAGGCGGCGCGACGGAGGACGCGGTCATCATCCGCAACCTTCCTCTTCATCTTGCTGATGCCACACGAACGTGGCTCGAGCACTTGCCTGCGGATCAGATCCACAACTGGGCCGACTTGGTCCACATCTTCGTGGGCAATTTCCAGGGCACGTACGTGTGCCCTGGGAACTCCTGGGATCTCAAAGGGTGTCGCCAGAAGCCCCGCGAGTCCCTGCGTGACTACGTGCGATGCTTCTCCAAGCAGTGCACCGAGCTCCCTAGTGTCACCCACGTCGAGGTCATCAACGCTTTCCTCGAGGGTACGACCTGCAGGAACCTGGTGCATGAGCTCGCGAGAAGCCGACCCGTCAACATTAATGAGCTGTTCGACGCTACCACCAACTACTCCGCCGGTGAGGAGGCCGTTGGTGCCATCTTCGATGATAAATCGAGCAAGCGCAAGGACGATGCGCCCGCGGAGGGCAGAAACACCAAGCCCAACGCCCCCGCCAAGAAACAGAAGCGGGGGAGGAAGGGAAAGAAGCCGGTCCCACCAAACCAGCGTGAGCCAGGGTGGGCAGAGGACTCCGAGGAGGCCTTCGCTGCCGCCCCAGACCGCAAAGGGCCTCGAGGCCCCCTCGAGGTGGTGGTGGCCAATTCGACGACATGCTCAAGAAGCCGTGCCCTTACCACAAGTTCCCGGTCAACCATACCCTTGAGCAGTGCGAAATGCTCAAGAAGTATTACAACCGCGTCGCGCATCGCGATGAAGACAAGAAGAAGGAAGCGGGCGACAAAGGTGGAGATGACGAGTTCCCCCCAGTGGAGAACGCCTTCTTCATCTTTGGAGGAGCAACGACGAATATGACTTCTCGGCAGCGCAAGCGTGAGCGCCGCGAAGTCTTTTCCGTCACCAAAGCCACGCCATCCTACCTCGACTGGTCGAAGGATACCATCGCCTTTGGCCGCGAGGACCACCCCGACTACGTCCCGCATCCGGGACGGTATCCGCTCGTTGTCGACCCCATCATCGGTAACACCCGCTTCTCCAAGGTGCTCATGGACGGAGGCAGCAGCCTCAACATCATGTACGCCCCCACCTTGGAGCTCATGGGGATCGGACTGGACAAGCTTCGCCCCAGCAAGTCACCATTCCACGGTGTCGCCCCAGGGAAGCGAGTCCAACCCCTCGGCCAGATCGATCTGCCTGTGTGCTTCAGCACAGCAGCCAACTTCCGCAAGGAGGTACTCACTTTCGAGGTGGTGGGATTTCGAGGGTCCTATCATGCCATCCTTGGTCGTCCTTGCTATGCCAAGTTTATGGCCATTCCCAACTACACCTACCTCAAGCTCAAAATGCCGGGTCGGAAGGGCGTCATCACCATCGGCTCTTTGTTCGAGCACGCCTACGAGTGTGACGTCGAGTGCGTTGAGCGCGCGGAAGCTCAAGCGGAGGACGAAGCCCTCGCAGCCACTCTCGACAAAATGGCAAGCGAGGCCTTGGACTCCACGCACCGACACGCCGGGAGCTTCGAACCCGCCGAGGGTATCAAGAAGGTACCCCTCGACCCGAGCCACTCCGACGACAAGGCGTTGCAGATCAGCGCCACCCTCGACGACAAATAGGAAGTGGTGCTCGTTGATTTCCTCTGCACCAACGCAGATATCTTTGCGTGGAGTCCCTCGGACATGCCTGGCATACCGAGGGAGGTCGCCGAGCACTCTCTTGATGTCCGACCCAACTCCAAGCCGGTGAAGCAGCGCCTAAGACGCTTCGACGAGCTCAAGCGCCGGGCGATCGGCGAGGAGTTGCAGAAACTTCTGGCGGCCGAATTCATCAAAGAGGTATTCCATCCCGAGTGGCTAGCTAATCCAGTATTAGTGAAGAAAAAGAGTGGAAGCTGGAGGATGTGTGTAGACTACACTAGTTTAAATAAGACATGTCCGAAGGTTCCCTTTCCTTTGCCACGAATCGATCAGATTGTAGACACTACCGCGGGATGCGAACTCTTATCCTTTCTTGATGCATATTCCGGTTACCACCAAATCAAGATGAAAGAGTCCGACCAGCTCGCGACTTCTTTTATCACACCCTTCGGCATGTACTGCTACGTCACGATGCCCTTTGGCCTCAGAAACGCCGGAGCCACATACCAGAGGTGTATGCTCCACGTTTTCGGAGACCATCTAGGGCGCAGCGTAGAGGCATACGTCGATGACATTGTTGTGAAATCCAGGAAGGCGGACGACCTGGTTGCTAATCTCAGGATCGCATTCGATTGCCTACGAGCCAAAGGGGTAAAACTTAACCCCGAGAAGTGCGTGTTCGGGGTGCCTCGAGGCATGCTCTTGGGCTTCATTGTCTCCCAGCGGGGCATCGAACCCAACCCTGACAAAGTCTCGGCCATCACTCGGATGGGACCGATCCGAGACCTAAAGGGGGTACAGAGGGTCGTGGGATGCCTAGCGTCCCTTAGCCGTTTTATCTCGCGTCTCGGCGAGAAAGGCTTACCCCTGTATCGACTCTTGAGGAAAACCGAGCACTTCACATGGACCCCAGAAGCTCAAGAAGCCCTCGAAAGGCTGAAGGCATCGCTCACTCGTCCTCCCATTCTCACACCACCTACGGACGGCGAGCCCCTCTATCTGTACGTAGGCGCGACGACCCAAGTGGTCAGCGCGGTGATCGTGGTCGAAAGACAAGAGGAGGGCCATGTTCTGCCCGTCCAATGACCGGTGTACTACATCAGCAAGGTGTTGTCAGAAACTAAGACACGCTATCCACAGATTCAAAAGCTGCTCTATGCAGTGGTTTTGGCTCGACGCAAGCTGCGCCACTACTTCGAGGCTCATCCCGTCACCGTGGTCTCGTCTTTCCCCTTGGGAGAGATAGCCCGCAACCGGGAAGCTGAGGGTAGAATTGCCAAATGGTCTGTGGAACTGATGGGAGAAACACTCACCTACGCCCCTCGCAAGGCGATCAAGTCCCAAATCTTGGCTGACTTTGTGGCTGAGTGGACGGACACTCAGCTACCCCCATCACAAATCCAGGGCGAATGCTGGACTATGTACTTCGACGGGTCGGTGATGAAAACCGGCGCCGGTGCCGGCCTTCTCTTCATCTCACCCCTCGGAGAACATATGCGATACGTGATACGACTACACTTCCCTGCGTCGAACAACATGGCGGAGTATGAGGCCCTCCTCAGTGGCCTCCGCGTCGCCATCGAGCTCGGCGTCAAACGTCTCGATGTACGCGGTGATTCTCAACTCGTCGTCGATCAAGTAATGAAGGAATCTAGCTGTCACGACCCGAAGATGGAGGCGTACTGCAACGCAGTGCGCCGCCTCGAAGACAAGTTCGACGGCCTAGAGCTTAATCATGTCCCGCGCAAGTACAACGAGGATGCCGATGAATTAGCCAAGATCGCGTCGGGGCGGACCACCGTCCCCCCGAACATCTTCGCTCAAGACATCATTAATCCCTCCGTCGAGTTCAGGAACCCGACGGAGTCAGGCCCCTCGTCCGTTGGGCCCTCTGGCGGGAACCCTCCGGCGGACGAGGTTGAGCCCATGGACATTGGTTTCGGCACCACCTCCGCTGACGAGGCCGAGGCAATGGAAGTTGACGAGGCCCCCACTTCGCGAGATTGGCGCGTCCGGTACCTCGACTAGATGATTCGAGGGGTCCTACCCTCGAACCGCGCTCAGGCGCGACGCCTCGCCTGGAGGGCCAAGTCCTTCATCCTAATCGACAATGAGCTACACAAGCGCAGCCCCTCGGGTGTCCTGCAACGATGCATCCCCATCCCCGAGGACATGGAGCTGATCCGCGACATCCATGCTAGCATCTGCGACCATCACGCCGCGCCACATACCCTCGTGGGTAACGCGTTTCGGCAAGGCTTTTACTGGCCCACCGCGGTCGCCGACGCCACCGACGTTGTGCGGACCTGTGAGGGTTGCCAGTTCTATGCTCAAAAGACACACCTCCCAGCCCATGCTCTGCAAACCATCCCCATCACGTGGCCGTTTGCCGTGTGGGGACTAGACCTCATCGGTCCGCTGAAGAAGGCGCCCGGGGGCTTCACCCACTTGCTGGTGGCGGTCGACAAGTTTTCCAAATGGATAGAGGCTCGACCCATCGGCAAGATCAAATCCGAGCAAGCAGTTCTGTTCTTCACCGACATTGTCTTTAGGTTCGGAGTCCCGAACTCGATCATCACCGACAACGGCACCCAGTTCACATGCAAGAAATTCTTGGCGTTCTGCGACAGCTTCCACATACGTGTGGAATGGTCGGCTCTGGCACACCCACAGATGAACGGGCAAGTGGAGCGTGCCAATGGCATGATCCTCCAAGGACTAAGGCCAAGGATCTTCAACAAGCTGAACAAGTTCGGCCGGAGGTGGCTCACAGAGCTACCCTCGGTCATTTGGAGCCTAAGGACGACCCCGAGCAGAGCCACGGGTTTTTCTCCGTTCTTCCTCGTCTATGGCGCCGAGGCTATACTCCCCACTGACTTGGAGTACGGATCAACGAGGCTCAAGACATACCAAGAGCAACGAAACCAGCGAGCTCGCGAAGACTCACCGGACCAAGTGGACGAGGCTCGAGACATGGCGCTCCTCCACTCTGCGCGCTACCAGCAGTCCTTGCGAAGGTACCAAGCGCAGAGGATCCGGCGCCGAGACCTCAACGAAGGGGACTTGGTGCTGAGGCTTCGACAGGACAATAGGGGCCACCACAAGCTCTCACCTCCATGGGAAGGACCGTACATAATCGCCGAGGTGCTCAAACCCGGCACCTACAAGCTGGCAAACGAAAAAGGTGAAGTCCTCACCAACGCTTGGAATATACAACAGCTACGTCGCTTCTATCCCTAGAACTTCAAGTTTTTTTGTACATTTGCTTGTACTCGCATCTTCAATTTCCCAAAATAATAAAGTACGCTTTACTGGTTTATTTTTGGAAACCATCCGGGCCCTCGAAGGCTAGGATGCGCGCTAACTCTGAGGTATGCTCGGCTTTACCCTCGGCAAAGCCGAGCCTCCCTCGGGGGCTACTACGGGGGGAACCCCCGAACGTCCCCAAAAAGTCGCCACTGTTTTTTGAAATATTTCTGTCTCGACCCTAAGTTTCTTGTATCCTTGGAAAAAACGGATGCGAGGCGTAAGCAACTACGGTACGGGGCCGGCCGAGTCGTGGGGCCGCCTACGCCTCCGGGATACGGCACCCCCCTCACCACCCTACGCCTACGTTGCTTATGAACGCGAACCCCCTCGCAGACGTTCGTCCAAGTCGCATACAAGAACACGAGAATAAAGTAAAGGAACACAGGCTCGAACACACAAGGCCTCGACGGGCCACACAGTCAATTCAACGAAATAAAATCTCTTATATTCATAGGATGTGATTACAAAGCGTGACTATGATGTAAACACTAATCTATTTACATGGGCTCCGAGGCCCAGTTCTCCTACAGGCTATCATCCCCCCTTGCGGGCCCTCAGGGGCGTCGAATTCGGCGATGGGAGGGATATCTGCTTCAAGCTTGCCGGCGAGGACCGTGGCGAACTCCTCCGCGGCTGCATCGGCTTCGTCCATGATGGCCGACACGGCGTCCGCATCCCATCATCGGGAACGACATACCCCGACGACACCCTCTGGAGATCCATGAGATAATGCGTCGAGGCCATGGCGAGAGCCCGTAGGACACCGAGACAGAAGGTGCTCTTGGCATGTTCGGCAATCCGGCCGCCTAGCGCGCGCAGGCGGCTGATCACCGAACTGCCCGAGATGGCACCCTCCCCCTCGAGCTCTTGACACACGCTCACAGCGGTCTGCTCCAGCTCAGCAAACTCCATCTGTGCCACTGTGAGTGCGGTGTGGAACGCTTCCTTCACCGCGGTCTCGTCCGCCACCTTTTGCCTCAGCTCTGAGCAAAGGAAATCGACATTAGCCACGAAAGAAAACAAATCGACGAAAAATCGAAGGTACTCACCCGTCATGTTCTTCTGCGCTTCCTCCCTCTGGGTACGGGTGGCCTCTTCGAGCGAGGACAAGGAGGCTTCCTTCTCTCTAAGGGCGGCCCACATGTTCTGGAGGGCCACCTCCTTCCCCTCGAGGGCCTCGCCCTTTTCCCGGAGGGTCCCGGTGAGCGCGACCACGGCCACCTCTTTATGGAGGAGCTCGGCCTTCTGCTGCTCGAGCGTCGTGCTGAGGCGCTGCAGCTCAGTGCTCTGCACCTCCGCCTCGCGAGCCCTCTCCTCGAGCGCCGTCCGAAGGCACTGCAGCTCGGTAGTTTGTGCCTCGGCCTCCCGGGCCTTCTGCTCCGCTGCCACCCTCTAGACGTCTCGCTCACCAGCAACCCATGCCAGCTCCTTCTCCAGCGCCTGCTGACGCGCTCCCTGATCGGCCATTTTTGTGTTGGCGTCGACGCTTTTGAGCACCAGCTCGGCGTTGTGTTGCCTGAGCTGGCTCATCTGGGAGTACAGCCGGTTCATCTCGGCGCTCTTTTCGCGCAAGATTTCCCTCAGCTGCTGCAAAGGGGGAGGGCGTGGGTGAAGACGCGTAAAAGCTAAAACTGAATCCGAGCAATTTCTGGGGGGAAATATTTACCTGGCTGACCTGGTAATCCGCATTCTGATGGAGCTGATAGGCGCGGTCGAGGGCCTGCAAGATCTCGCGACCAACGCCCATCTGCTTGTTCTAGGCCTCCTCCTCCTCCTGCTCCTTGCGGAGGAACTCCGAGGGGACCCCGGACAGGACGATCGCCCCGAGGTGGCTACCCTCGGACGCCCCCGCTTCGAGCACGCCCGCGCTGGCCCACGCGAACTCGGCGATGTGTGCGGCAGCGCTCGCCGCAGCAGCGGGGTCGATGTCCATCGAATCCCCGTACTCCTCGCTGCTGTCCGGTAGCTACACCACCGCTATCACACCCCCTTGCGCCATTGACTGAGGCACTACCGCAACGGTACCCTCGTCCAGGGCCTCCGCGGGCCCCGGCGCAGGGGCTCCTTCCACCGCCGGCGCCTCTTGCGCCATACCCTCCTCCGCGACGCCCCCGCCCTCGGCCCTCGAGGGCTCGAAGACGAGGGTCTCCTCCACACGGTCGGCAGGGCGCTCCTGCGCGCCCCCACCGGTCTCTCCTTCCGTATCCAGTCGGGCGGCGCTGGCCACGTCGCCCTGACCGGCCTCAACATCGATGGCTGCCTGGGCAGTGCCACCGACACTGCCCTGGCCGGCCTCTTCGCCGGCATCGAGGCGCCCCCCTCGTGTCGGCCCGGTGGCTCGAGGCTGCCAGCACGGACGACTCCTCTACCGCCGCAGCCTCGTCGCCACGAATCAGCACCTGGGGCGCGGGCGTCTCCTCGCCGGCCGCCGGCGGGGATGACTCCCGCGCCACACCCTCGAGGGAGGGATTCGCCGATGACCCCGCTACGGCCCTCGGCTCCTCTGGCGCCACGGTCGCTCCCTCTTCTTTGTCCCACAGGTAGAATGGTGGGGGGCTCGCACCCTCCCCGTCCCTCCTCGGAGCGTGGTCCTCGGCGTCCGAGGCCTCCTCCTCGTCCTCCTCTGAGGACTCGGGTGTGGCGGCCTGCGGCTTCCCCTCCGCGCGAGCGAGCTTGCATGCCTTGTCGTGCCTCGCCTTCCTCTTCCTTTTCCTCTCGGCCTTCGTCTCCGCCACGTCCTTCCGCCTCTTCATCTTCTCCGCGTGGAGGCAATTGATCAGGCGCTGTTCTGGGACCGGGGGCCTCGAGGTGCCGCACCTCAACCCCTGTAAAACACACCCGAGATAGGGTCAGAAAAGGGGAACTACACGACGCACGACGAGTTCGAAGCCAAAACTTACCAGGGAAATATACCCCGGCTCGGGGCGCATCTTGATCCTCCAAAGATCTGCGGGATTTTTGGGGGAACTCTGCCACCACGTACTTCACCCTCCGGGCGGCGTTGGTGTGGGAGAGAAGCTTGCTCGACGTCCTCGAGCCTTCAACCTTGCTCCCGGGGGTGAGCTCGAAAATCGGTAGGGCCCTTTCCACGAGAGGGATAACCCTCTGCCGGTGGAAATTCGCGATGACGGCCGCTGCCGTCAGCCCCTTCTTCGCCAGACGCACCAGCGCGTCGGTGAGGCCCTCGAGCTTGGCCTGTTGCACTGGGGGTGACACCCCCCAGTCCCACTTCGGCGGTCGCTCCCGGAGAACTTTGTTAGTGAACGCCGGAAGCGCGCCCTTGTGGTTCCGAAGGTAGAACCACCCTCGGCTCCACCCGGCGTTGTTCGTTGTCATCTTGCTCGAGATGTAAAAGTTCCTCCTGGTCGGGCGGACGTGGAGCGTCAGACTACCGGCGCGCGCGTACCGCCTTGGCTGGTTCCGCGCGTTCTCGACGAAGAGTTCGCCGCGGAACAGATGGATCCAGAGGTCCCAGTGGGCTTCAATGCCGAGGTACCCCTCGCAGACGGCGACGAAGACCGCCGCCTGCGAGATGGAGTTGGGGCTGAAATTGTGCAGCTCCACCTCGTAGTACTCGCATAAAGCCCGCATGAACCTGCGGACGGGAACGCCGAAGCCTCGCTCGTGGAGGCGCACGAAGCTCATGACATAGCCTTGCGGGGGCTTCGGCTCGGTCTCGTCCGGGTGCGGGGAAATCCACGTCGGTGCCCCCAAGTCTGGGTTCCGTGGCAGCAGCCGGTCGGTGACCAGCTGCTCCAGGACCGCCACGGTGGCGGAGGACTTCCCCCACGGCAAGGGCTCCTGGATGTCCGACATGTCTTCAATTCGAAGGGGAATGTGGGAGCGAAAGCTCTGGATGGCTAAGGTGCTTTTTTCTCCCTTCTCTCTCTCTCTCTCTCTCTCTCTCTCTCTCTCTCTCTCTCTCTCTCTCTCCTTTCTTTTCTCCCTTCCGCTCTTGGCTGCGGGCTCAGGATGCAGGGGAGGCAGAGAAGGCGAAGCAGAATGAAGGCAAATGGCCAGTGAACCCGGAACCTCCCCTTTCTCTTCATATTTATTCACCATGACGGGCGCATCTGTAGCCATGGCCCAAATCTACCGCATTGAATGCGGTAGATTTTGCTATCGCCGACGGATGGGCCTCACGACCGCGGAGTCTCCCACGCGCGCACGTAGCAATAAATGCGGCACGGTAACCGGCGGGCACGGCGCGACTGTTGTGCTATCCCATCCGTCGGCCGCCGCCCACGCCGCTTTGTCTGCCCGAGGCTGACGCCTGAAAAGGCGCGCCCACACCGTGCCGCACAAATCGGGCCACATCGTCCGCTACCGGCGGAAGACCCGCGCGCGCGTGGCTCGCGACTCTGCGACATTTTCAGATCACGACAGAATATTCCTTCATGGGGTCTCTTTACCCTCGAAGGAATCACATTTCGAGGCCTTACTGATCAGGGGGTCGAAGCCTGGCCCTTCAGGGGGTTCGACAGGCGCCCCAGATCATCAGAGTCAGGGACTGCAGGGATGTGCCGTACAAGCTACCCTCGAACGTGGAGTTCGAGACATCCTACGCAGTGTTCAAGGCCGGTCGAGGGTGCCTAGAAGAGGGCCCTCGAACCCTACCGAATGGGTTCGAGCCCCGCCTAGCAAACCCTCGCGAGCGCTTTATGAGACGTGTCTATGGACCACGAGCCGACCCCTATTGAACGGGGCACGGACGTCCGCTTGAACAACCCGCTAATAGCTCACAGAAGCAGCCATGGCTCGCGGCCCGGGCATGGGTAGCATGGTGCGCTTCACCCCTCCTCCCTACGGAAGGGCGACGAGGGTCGTAATCGAAGTCGAGGGTTCCCCTGAACGCCTTCACACGGGCCTGGGCTCGAGGGCTCCTCGCACACCACGGATCAAACCACACCCTCGAATAAGTCGACGACCGTCAATCGTGAAGACTCCACGTGTCTAAACCAAACCATCCGCTGTTGACGTGCGCTCTCCTGATGGTTAAGCTGAGCGCCGGGCCACTGTACCAGCACTGAGAATGCCGAGGCCGGCTGAAAGAGTGCCGATGCCGGCTAAAAAAAGTTGCTGGACGGCCGCCCCAGCAAAGCTACCCAGTGGGACAACGTTTATAGCCCTTGGACGAGCACAAACTCCCCTCCAAGGCCTCGGGGGCTACACCCGCGGGTGCGCTGATACGCCCCCGCGAAGGTGACTTCACACATATTCGAGGGTCGTAACTCTATGTACACCCCTATACCCTCGGTAATCCTTCCCGCATAGGAGAAAGGGAACTTTATTGCTCAATGCAAATAAAGATTACAAAGGGTCACCGGTGCGAAGCCATCGAAAGATACAAACACGTTGCCACCTACGTGGCAATTTTCCCTGTCTTGGGAAGGAGCGAGCGACGAAGAAAGGCACCGAGCCCCTAGCTGACGCAATAGCGAGGCTGCTAGGGATGCGAGGACCAGCCCCCAGACCACACGGGTCCAGCGGGATGCTTTCCTCGCAAGCCTTCTTCTAGCGTCTCCTCCACCGAAGACCATGCGGGGGGTCGAGCTGGCGGACAGCGCCCTCCGCACCGTCTCCCCGAGAGCAACCTTGTCGCCGGGGGGGACGATACGAAAAACAGCCGCCCAACCTGGCACTAACGCCATGGTCAGGCGCCTCCATCCCCCTTCAGGCTATGGGACATCGCAGAAGCATGACCCCACGGGCCCAATGCTCTTCTGCTGATCCCACTGAGCCTGGGGGATGGAGCGCACGCCCACTCCGGTCTTCCCCTACCGCTTGCAAGCATTCTTCTAGCGCCAAAAGCCTAAAAAAGCCAGGCCACCCCATCTGGGGGCCGGTCACAAAAAGGCAAAGGAAACATTACAAGATTTAGGCAATGCTGGAAGAAAGAGTTGGGAGGCTGGAGAAGAAAGGGAACCCCCCGACCCCTATTTATAGCTGCGCCGGGCACAAAGCTTCAAGCTTGTCAAAGAGCGGAGGCTTGTATCGCCCGTGACGAAGCGGCGCTCCATGAGCAAAGGATGTCCTCGGTCCCCGCGCCGAGACATGACCAAGCGAAATAAAGTGGAGCGGAGCCCCTGGATGCTAAGCGATGCAGCATCGGCTCTGGCCGGATGCCCTCGAACGGTGCGCCGTAAAACAACCAGGAACGCTGGGGCCAAGGCCCTACATGCGGGACAGCGCGATGGGAGCACCAATTGCCAAGCAGCGGGCGCTACCATCGCCCTGGCCGCCCTCAGCGCGCGGACACGTCTTGTCCTTCAAACAAACAAACAAAGAGGCGCGTGCCTCGAAGTACTCCCCCCACGGGCGTACTATCCCGACCGGCGTGTTGACACATCCGCCGGGCTGGTGCTCAGGCGCGTCTAGCGGGTGCGCGACATTGACTGATCACGTCGAAAGGGAAATCCCCGAATTACCCTTTGGCCGAACCCACGGATTCAACCAAAGCCTCGGGGGCTACTGTCGGGTATCACAATTAGGGACACCCTAATCGGGGTACTAAGACCGCTTTTTAAAAAACACAAACACCTATTGAGGCAACTAGGCCCACGGCCTCCTTCCAATCTGGAAGAAAGGAAAGGACTCAATGAAGCCCAGCACACGGCCCATTCACATCCCCCTCGAGCGGGTGACTCATTCTCCGCCTCGCTCGAGGGCTCCCTTCGGGACCCTCAATCACACAATGCACCTCCGCCTCGCTCGAGGGTAGCGGATCTACCCTCGAGCGGGTGACTCATCTCCACCTCGCTCGAGGCCGTCTCTCAGCACAAGGGACAAACGGCCCCGCCGCCCAACCGCTCGTCGTACGGAGGCATTGAAAGCCAGCCACTCTGCCACGGCTCAAAGGATAGGAGCGTCAGGCCACCACTCCCACAGTGGATGTGATCGGGGTCCCATCCGCTGACTTCGGTCACCGTTCCTGTTCTGCCGACACCAACCATCCGGACTCACCTCCCACTGGGGAAGGGGTCCGGTAACGTCACGTGTCCTCCCAAACGGAGCGCTCAGCGTACACGGACGGGCCCCGGACCTCCCCTTTTTTAGGAGCCCGGGACCTCCACGTGTCCCCCGGACCTTCTAGTGCGCACGACCGCACTCTGACCAGGGGGTCCGGGGCCGTCCCGCGCCATTTCTACCGCCGGGACACTACCGGACGACCGGCGTCATCTTCGCTGTACCAAGGACGAAATCCGGGACGACAGCGATGCACGCCGCCTTCCCATAGTGTACTTCCTACAGTACTTCCTACAGTGTCCGACCACTGTACCCCACGATTCAGGGGAGGACGGCGACTTCCATGCCCCACTCATGTACGCCGCCCCTCCTTGTGAATATAAAAGGAGGAGGCGGGCTCCCCTTAGACTCTCTGGACTCTAGTCTGCTTGGTTTCTCTGGCTTCTCTCTCCAAGAGGACGTTCAGGGACTACAGAGCACTCATCTCAACCGACTCCACTCCTAGCTGAGACTTGGGAGCTTCTCTCCCTCTCTCGCCTTGCTTGTACCCCCTACTACAAGCACTCCGAGTGCAAGATAATACAGTGCCCTCGCACACCCCCTTTGCTGGACGTACGGCCCCGCGGCCGGAACCAGGATAAACCGTGTGTTACTGTGTTGCCTCTTGCAGATTGATCTGGAAGCGCAAGCCACAGATTGATTCAGCTGCATGAGCTAAAGACGCAACACGACATGATGTCCCGTAGGCTTCGTGAATTCTACGGGATCATGCCCTGTAGTGATCGATCTAAGCGATCAGCCCCAGCCGATGCGATGCCAGAAAAAAGAAAGTCAAAAGAAATAGTAGTAGAACAAATTAGCTGCATGGCTAACATCTGAGTCCGGGCCGATGGGCAGATCAGCCCCAAACACAGCCGATTCCAGCAATCGGCGGCAAAACGTCTGAATTCTCTGGTTCATAGTGAATTGGGCACGGTCGATTGGAGAGCCGATCTCCTCCAATAAATGAAGGATCCGGCTCGGGGGGCATAAGCAGAGATTTGGTATTGAAATATGGAGACCTATATAAAAATTTTCGTCCGGATGAAGAACTACCGCCGGTGCTCCTACAGCTTCTTCGCCATCGGCTACTTCTGCTCCTTCGCAGTTCCGGCCATCGACATCGGCTACTTCTGCTCCCATGTGGGCTTGGAAGTGTCTGATACATTAGCCGATCAATCCGGCCAACAATACTTCTGCATCGTCATCATCATCGGCTATTCCCGTTCCTGTGACACCATCGACATCGGCGAATTCGGCTCCTACGGGGTCAGGGCATTTGTTGCCTACGGACGGGTCCGCCTCTCCCGACCCCCGCAGATAGAGGGTCAGGTATTCGTCACATCAGCCGGCTGATTCAGCTTCTGTGCTCCTTCGATGCGATCAACATCGGTTACTTCATCCACGTCGAAAAAGCATTTGAAGAGCTCTCTACGACAACAGATGTGCTGATTGGACTTTAGGCTACAGATGTTCGGCTTTCTAATAGCCGATAGTTGTGATGAGAATGCATTATGGCAAGTACGGACCAGGCGGGATTTTAACCATCGACTCGTCAACAGCCAATTTGATTGGTAATATTCAAACCCACCATTGCATCATCATACAGTATATGCATTTATCACTTGCACTAGCTTCCTTGTATGCTTAGTAGCTTCTACTTGTGTTTCGTGTATATTTTTTGAGGTGTGGATGCTGGTGACCATGTGTGGTTAGGCTCATTTGAATATGTTGAATATCTAATACCGAGCATGGCTTTTATTCTTTTGAAAACCTGAAATATGGTCACCGCTTTACTTGGCTACTAGTATGTGTAGGCTGACTTTGCTTTTACTATCTTGTACATGCCTGGTAGCTATGTCCTTTTCTTGGAATCATTTAAGCAGCTCGAGTCTCAATGCTTATATGATAATCTTGTGCTAAATTACATTAAAATCTGAATGATGTCCATGCTGTGCTATAATGAAAAGATCCAGGTGGGTTTGTTTTGTCTCACTGATCTAGTTCGGGACTGCTGGCTATTGCACTTTAGCATGAACTTGGACTAGGCTATGAATGACCAAAACCTTGCTTTAAGCTTCTGATGGTTCAATGGACCTAGGCTTAGCATTGGTTGGTAAGAAGTGGCCTGATAAGCAAATAACCCCTGGCACAGAACAAAAGGCTTGTTTGAGTTTCAAATGCAATATGTTTTAACCTGCAAGACCTGAGGGCATGAGTAATCAAGCTTGTTAAAAGATCCTTGTATCGGAAAGAGCTCACTAGTGTATGTACTTGCTGGTTTTTGTTTGTCATGCTTTAATGTACTAGTTGGTTGGGCTAAGTGGTGATGCTTTTTATTTTGAAAATCCTAAAAATTGCTTGCTCATATTCTAATATAGATATATTCTTTTGAGCTTTTCTATGCGGTGTCTTTATGCCATACCCTCACTGTATATACATGTTAGCACTTGTAAATGCTTTGAGACATACCTGGAAGCTCACACTCACTCTTTGCATGACATAGCATATTTTTGTGGGGGGAAGAAATTTTTATCAATGATGATGGTTTGGTTTATGTGGATTGTTTGGCTAACCGAATATGATTCATCAGCTTTTAGCCGATTCACAATGATCTTTGTAGCGTCGGTTCGGCAAGTGATTGTTTTGTAGGAGAGGCCGTATGTGTTGATGCTGAGCTGATGAAGCTAAGAGGATGATCACATAAGTCAGTGCCATCCATGGAATATGAAAACTAGGACCGGTCTGCAACAACATTGAGATTGGTCGTGGAAGGCGTGAGGCCGGTTCAAGCAATCGGTCACAAAGTCAGTTGGCTAATAGCCGATCTATCGGCTCGGGGGGCAAGACCATCAGTGGCATGAGAAGATAATTTGAGGAGATGATGTTTTAATTTGGTTTACGGCTGGCGCTTAGAAGATTCTGTCATATTTGGCCAAACTTGGGGGGCATGTGTTATCGCCAGAATTTGACCAGGATTGGTAGGCCAAATGTCAGAAGAAGCCCACGGTAAAGGAGTCCACTTAGCCAGGCTTATATCATAAGTTTGGCCAAATACAATGATAATTGGGCACTCAAGGGTCAAGCTGAGATGGGGTCACGGGCCTAATTCATGTTGAAGCCCAGTCTATTCGTGAGGCTGGTTCGGACTGCAGGAAGAGGCCGCACAAAAATGGACGCCCAGGCCACATATGGACTCCGTTTTGGATGTTCTAGATATGCATGGAAATCTAAGGAGATAAACTTTCCAATACAACTGGAATCACGTCCAGATTCGCTTGGAGTTGACGGGAACTGCCGAAACAATAGGACGACCAGAATCTGCCACAATTATACGGCATGTTTCGGCTGATATTTGGAAGCTTCATGAAGATCTGGACCGGTGGAGGGAAGAGTCCAGATCATGTTATCTAATCTTCGAGTCTTTATTGAGTTGTAATCTATCTCTAGTCTTCGTTTAGGAAAGAGTTTAGAGGTTGCCTTGCACGGCAAGAAGTCTCCGGACTATAAATATGTACCCTATGCTATTCGTAAAAAGAAGAACGTCATCACGTTTGCAATCAACAACTCTCGGCGCATCGCCACCCCTAATCTTAGGGTTTCATCCAAGTAAGCGCCATGCTGCCCTGATTGTTTCTTGCGATCAGGGCAGCATTGTTCTTATTCTTACCTTGGTATTACTCGTACTGAAGCGTTTTTGATGGCAAGTAATGCTAGTTATCCTGATGTTCGTAGCATGGTTTTTAGTAGATTCATCGTGCTTTTGTTGCTTAACATCTACGAATATCTTGTTGTTTCTGAGCAAGTCATGTTTCAATCTTATGCTAATTCTCGTTGCATAGAATTAGTTGCACGGAGACAACACCCTGCTTCTTTTATATTTAGTAGATCTAGTCCGTTATGGTTTGCTCTTATACTTAAGAGTTGGAGTAATATCTGCTAGGTTAGGCCTTGCAAACGGGTTAGATGATCCGGTGACGTATTAGATGCTTTGCCTTAGTCTTAACAGGGAATTGATCCGGGAATCGGCTTTAGCTTGTTCTTAGGCCTCTATTCTGGTTAAGGTTTAGTTATTTATTGTGTCCATTAGGCCTAATTACGTGTAGGGTGTTCCGATCTAGCAGTGAAGCTTTTACCGTCATGGACTAGATTAGCTAGATTTAATTGAAGCAGCTTTACAGTTATTTGCTTCATTCATCAAATATCCGGATACAAACAGATCCAATCTGACACCGGGACTCGATCGGTTCTTTAAAGCCGATGCAAGAGTAGTCCCGGGGAGCCGACCACGGCTCGGACTTACGTTTCCACGTGTTTGTGTATGCAGGCAAATCGTAGCAAGCACGTTCGCACCTTCCTGATTGGGTATAGGTCAGGTGGCACGCCTTGCGTCTTCAGAAGTCACGGCGTGTGCTGGGATTGCGGGCCGTTGACGAGGGAGCAGTGCCTGCCAGCGCCCCGGCGACCTCCCGGCTCTTCGTGTTGCCTGTCGCTACTCGCCGGTGGGTTTTGACCGACAACAGGGTTATAGAGGTGCCAACAATTTTAATAGAGCAGCATGCTTCGCAGGGTAATGCAAGTCAATAGGTTTAGTTGTCATAAAGAGTTGAGTATCACTTGATGGATTAAAATAATATTTTGTGTATTCAAATAATGCAACTGATGAAAACACAGATAATGAAGAGTCTGATGACAACTTGAGGGGTTATGAGTTTGCGTTCGAGGACCAATCAGATCTGGATGAAGAAGAATTATAGCCTCAGCATGAGTTTAACAACCGGAAAATGCCAAAACCTATGGTATGTCACAGCCTGTCGATGTGCACTTGGAGGTAATAGATGCAATTTCTACCATTCAGTTTAGAAAGTTCTTAAATAGGGATAACTTCAGCTTTTAACTTCAGTAACAGGTCCAGCTTCTATCATTCACTTTAGAAAGTTCTTAATTAGGCTAACTTGGGGTTTATCTTCTTTTACATGTTGCAGAAAGAAGAAGAAAAGTGCACCAAGGTCATGCCTGGAGATAATATTATGGATGATGATGAAGCAAACTAAATGCCAAACCCCTTGGACTTTACACATGATGTAGCAGCAGCCCTGCACACATATAACCTATGGATACAAGTAGGCGTGGTACTTACACACTTCGCCCTAGAAATCAATGGTATGAGCATAGCAGCTCATTTGTTGTTTTCCATTTCAGCCAATTTAATTTTGGCACATCACAATTTCTATATAAAATTATGCTTCTTGTGCATAAGAGATGAAGATCACAAAGGAAATTGTTCAATTACAAACATGAAATATGGCATATAAAGATCTTCAATTACAAGGAGAGAAAAGCTTAAACCCTGAATGTGAGAAGAGACTGAGTTGTCATCATTGCCCAAGTACCATCTTAATATCCATCTTTTACACACTTTGTATCTTGTGTCCCTCAATTCAATAAAAAAATGTTGCATTCTTCTTAAAGAAAATGATGCAGTTGAAGAATTGTTCTAATACCGTCTTATGTTGTTGTATTGTTCAATAGGCTAATGCTATAAAGAAGCATGATGGCTACACCAGCAATTCAGGAAAGGTAAATGCTTACTTTTCCTGTATAACTGCATAAATGTTTACTTTTCCTGCTTATTTCGGATCCAAATGGAAGGACATCTAATTAGTTTATCTTTTTGTTGTCATGATGCCAATCGGCACGGATTGTCTAACATCGTGAAGCAAAGTCAGGGCTGACTTACCCCTCCTCTGATGCCATCCATTTGCCATTCAGCGGCAGGAAGGGCAGACCAGCGGCAACAGCAGCAAAGGCAAGGTCCAACACGCAAATAGGCCCAGTTCAGAACTTTGCCGCCACAAGACACTATTTTGGCGCCGAAACTGTACACGCAGCTCGATTTTGGCGGGGAATAGGTGCCCTTTTGCCTCCTCCGCCTCCGCTCTTGTGTAGCACGGCTTGCCAGACGGAGGAAGGGTGAGTTCGCGCACATGGCTCGCGGAATGGAAGGAAGGCCATCGCAGGTGCTGCAATCGGATTTCGGTAGAGATTTGATGGCACAAGCAGAACCAAACAAGTAAGTTGGATTTCCATATGCAGGTTCGGTTCATGGATTTTTTTGGCATCCGAGATTGCATCCAGCTGCTTAGCAATAAGTGTGTGTGTGTGTGTGTGTGTGTGTGTGTGTGTGTGTGTGTGTGTGTGTGTGTGTGTGTGTGTGTGTGTGTGTGTGTGTGTGTGTGTGTGTGTGTGTGTGTGTGTGTGTGTGTGTGTGTGATTTTATGTAGGGAGAACATGAGTCCTAGTTGGTTGGCTCATATTGGCCAAAATTTTGGAAATCTGGATGATGCTTGGTCATTTTGGATAAACTATGGAGGTCATGTAGGTTTTGAGGTTAGAAAAAGGTACACAAATGAAAGTAAATATGATGGAAAGACAACTTCAAGTAGGTATGTGTGTGCCAAGGAGGGTCAACAAGCACTACACAAGAGGGATCATGCCACAAAAAAAACCCGAGCTGAAACAAGAACAAGCTGCCCAGTTAGGATGGGTCTTCAATTAGATCGAGTGGTAGGAAATTATGAAGTGACTGATTTAATCCTTGTACACAATCATATTCTTCACTTGCCGCAAACCTTCCATTTAATGGCATCACAAAGGAAGATTTCAAAAGTACAAGCTTTTGAAATCGAGGCAGCTGATGATTCTGGAATTAGACCAAAAGCTGCACATGAGTTAGCTAGTCGCCAAGTTGGAGGACCAATGAATCTCAATTATACTTGTCGTGATCACAAAAATTATTTACAGAGCAGGCGCCAAAGGGAGTTGGCATATGGTCATCAGGCTGGTAGCATGTTGAAGTATTTTCAACACAAAATCTGTGAGAACCCTTCTTTTCACTATGCTTTGCAGTTGGACATTGAAGAGCAGATAACCAATATATTTTGGGCTGATGCTAAGATGATAATTGATTATGCTCATTTTGGAGATGTTGTCACCTTTGACACTACTTTTGACACGAACAAGGAATATAGACCTTTTGGTGTTTTTGTTGGATTAAATCAGTGGTTGCATGTGTTAGAGAATTGGATGGAAATAACATATATGCTGTTGCAATTGTGAGGTCTGATGGTGATTTTAGTTCTGAAAAAGAGCGCATAGTAGTTGCTGATCCTTTGGAGAAAAATAGCTTTATGTAGCTGTGATCAGTTTAAAAGGACAGGGGTGTTGTGTGCCCATGTTTTGAAAGTTCTTGACAAGATGAATATCAAGCTATTGCCGGACCATTATATTCTGAAGCGTTGGACAAGGGAGGCAAGGTATGGAACTATACAAGACAACAAAGGGAGGAGCATTATCGAAAATCCAAAATTAGATGCTATGCTCCGTTATAAATCTCTGTCTCACAAGTTTCTGAATTTGGCATATCAAGCAGCAAGCTTTCCAGAATGTTGTCTTTTGGTGGATGATGCACTTGATAGCCTTGGTAAACAACTACAAGAAAAAATGCCTATCAGTATTTTGTGTGACTCATATACTGTCCAACCCGAGGTTGGACAAGATGAAGATTCACATAGTGTTGCATGCCTAAAGAAAAAGGAGGTTGAACAAAAAAATTCGAAGCGACATAGAAGTTGGCTTGACAAGACACGAAAGTACACAAAGAAAGTGCCAAATAAGTCAAGTGTATGTTGCTGAAAATCCTTTCTAAGATAATATAGTTCTATCCATTACTACTTTGCTAACTAACAAGGTTGGATGCTTTTATACAACAAGAAGATGATGGTGGTGGTGTAGAAACTCAAGTACCTGTTCAGGTTCATAAACACTCCAATGCCTTCACTAGCTTCACAGATTTGTTGACGGTAATGTGTCCATATTGCTCTACTGCAAATTCTCTAAACTAGTTTCAGTATTGCCTTATTTTAATTTTTCATTTTGTTTTGCAGGCTCCTAGTGAAATTGATGATATGTCTGTCCAAGATATTCTTTAGATCTCTGATTTAGTTGCTACTCCACATGGGAGGCTCTTTTGTTCGTTAGCACTTGCCAAAAATTCAGTGCTTTTGATGGAGATTCAGTAGTCATGAAAACTTTCGAAGTTTAGAGTAATATATGCAAATCCAATTTGGCCATTGGTGGATATTATTTGGTTGGAATTTTATTTCCCTTTGGTTCTCTGTTTTTGTGGTGTGCAAGCACGTCACCCTTCAGGCAGTCAGCACATGGTGTTGATCCGGCATCCCTTCCGGCAGTCACAAATTGGCCGGCATCCCAGCATTCTGTTCCGGCCACGAGCAGAGGAGTCCCGAACTAGGCCTATTTGGACGATGGGCCTTGCCCTTGCTAGACGATGGGCCTTGCCCTTGCTGCCGCTGCTGCTGGTTTGCCTTTGCTGCCGCTGGATGGCAAATGGATGGCATCGGGGGAGGGGGAAGTCAGCCCTGACTTTGCTTCGTCAAGTTAGACAATCCGTATTGGATGCCTACTGTGGTGCCTATGTCATGGCTGATTCATATCAATATATAGTTTGATACATGATATGACATATATACAAATGAGGGTGTGCAGAGTTACGATATAGGAGGATAAGCTCTGTTTGCAAATTGGATGTTAATACTGCATAGTCTATCATTTCTTCGTAGTTGACTATTGGCTGGATATTTCGAAAACAAATACATTCCTTTATTCTTGATGATGTCTGTATTTATTGAAAAGTGTTGAGTGCGGTGTATGTTAGTTTTCAGTTGACCGAGATTGTTGAAAATTAGAGTGGCCATAATACCCATTAAGTTGAAGATCTACACCTATGTCACACCAACTTGGTGTAGAGTCGGTCAACCTCTTTATCCTCAAGATACTTTGTGTATTGGGTCCTTTTGACGGCATAACCGTCTTTTCACTTCTGGATGGTAGAGCCTAACAACTTATGAAGTTAGCTTCGCCGAGTGATAGAACCTACGATGAAGCCCATACCCTTTGTGATCCCGGGTGACAGGGCTAACGTTCGATGGATCACAACTTATATGGCTTAACCAGGAGACAAGACTTTATTGCAACACAACAATACTACACAAGAGCATAAACACTCTCTTTTTCATTGGCTAGCCTAACACTCACCATTCTCTCTTGCTCTTTCCTATCTAGCACTACCTCCTTTCATCTACCATTCTTATGGATGGTTGCCATATAAGGGAGGGAGTCTCTATTTATAGCTCGTGGGAGACCATGGTATTAAGATAAGTATCCCCTTATAGAGAATTCATAAATATTCTAATATTCTTAAATTTTATTTATTATTAATTTTTGAGTGTTTCATGGGAAATATCTTCTTCTTGCATGGTGGAGAATACTATAAAATGCAACGCCACCACTGGCTGACTCTACATATTGTTAGAAAGCATGCACACCGTGCTTCGTGCATTTGATTTCTTTGTCGCCGATGCCATCGATCATCTGTGATACAACGATGCTATCGATGCCGGAAGTCAATACACCACTTCCAACATTGCAGACAGTGAAAAAGATAGGGGCGGTGAATGTTCTGGTTGCGGTGCTTGTTAATAAAATATCGAGAGAAGAGAGATGGGATGGGAAAAGAGAGAACCTGTGTGCACCCGAGAGAGGAAGATGAGAAGAGTCACTTTCAGCTTTCGTATTTTATATGGGTCCCTATTCCCTTAATTCCTATAAATTGGTGCTCATGCTGTGATGACCGATGCTAATTTCTTTGAGGTGTCTGGCATGAACAATTTTAAGCTTCGCTCATGCTGCGATGACCGATGCTGTGGAGGACGTCAGCAATGTCTGGTTTGTAATAATCCAGACAATAAATCCCCCTTCTAATACAGTGCTATTTTAATGTCTTTTTAAGATTCTACCTTCCAAGTAGTCCCTAGAACACAGATTTTCAGATAAAAGTGGTCCATCAATCCTCTGACAGAGACTGCAATGCTCCAAGTAAATGATCAAACAAAACTAAACGAAACAAGTGCTGACTTCTGACGACACTGAACTACGTCTACCAGTCTACCTGTCGTGTTAAGGTGGCAAAAGACAGTGAAAACTACTGGCCGCAAAAGCAAAATATATAGGCCGTGTTTGTTTTGGCCTGAAAAAAATTTCGCGAAAACTTTTTGCATCTTTGACCAATAATTTAGAGTAGTAAATGAAGTCTAATACAAAACCACCTCCACAACCCCCTATGCAAATCGCGTGACGAATCTAATGAGGCATTTGACCGCGTGATTAGAGGATGATTACTGTAGTATCACTGTAGCAAATAATCAATTAATTACCGTCATTAGATTCGTCTCAAAAGATTACACTCATTCCTAAAAAAATTTTACAAATAGACTTCATTTAGTACTCCATGCATGCGAGATTCTCTTCTCGAGAAATGTACGCGAAAAGTTACTATAGTAACCAAACACTGCCCAAGTTTCTGATCAGTCCACGCTTTGACCTCCTACTACTGGTACGGGCCATGGGAAGGCGAAGGCCCGCCAAATGGCGGGAACGGCAGGTGCGGGTCGACCTCGGCGTGGTGGTAGAGCGACGAGTAGTCGATCCCGGTCGCCCGGGAGACGACCTCGCCGAGCTCCGACGAGTCCGCCCCACCCATGCGCGCCCCCGGCGGGCCCGCCTCGTAGTCGTAGACGTCGTAGCTTCCGGCGACCGCCGGGCAGCGATGCGGCGGCGCGGAGAAGTAGCTCGACCCGGGCGGCGAGAAGGCCGCCGCGGCGGCGGGATTGTTGTCGGGCGCCTCGCCGCCGCCGTGGTGGTGGAACGGCACGGAGGGGAAGGAGAAGGGCACGGCGGCGGGCGCGGAGGCGGGGCCGTGGTCGTAGTAGTCGTGGTCCTGGTGATGAAGCGGGGCCCCCGTCTCCACCTTCAGGGCGTCCTTGAAGCCCATGACCACCAGCTGCATGCTCGGGTCCTGCTGCTGCTCGTGATGCGGCGGCGGCGACGACTGGCTCCCGCCGCCGCCGCCGTGCGCGGTCACCGCGGCGGCGTGGCGCTGCTTCTGGTGGCAGGTGTGCTCGCCCTGGTACGTGACGTCGAACACGCACAGGTCGGTGTCCGAGCGCTGCACCTGCTTCGTGGCCGGGCACCCCTGCGCGGCGCGGTACGTGCACCGATAGTAACCTCTGCAAAGATCAGTGTAATAAGAAGCTATAAATGAAGCTGCTCAATTCAAAACTTTTTGTCACGCGAAATGGGTTGTTTCCTAGTATGAAATTGGCGCAAAATGTGTGAGATTCAAATGCTATTCAAACTTCATGTACTGTAACTTGTAATCCTGTATGAAATTTATGCGGATTTTGGATGTTGATGTTTTGAGGGGTTTACCTGGGAAACTTGGCGCCGAGGATGTCCTTCTGGCCGTACTTCCTCCAGCTGAAGCCGTCGTCAGGTGTGGCCTCCAAGTTTGCGTCTGGGACTCGGAATTTCGCGGTCCATCTTGGCAGTCCTTTCCTGTATGGTTCATGACCAAGAAAATGAGGGGCCAGATGTTCAGTTCAGATCGTTCTCCTTTTTTTTCATTGACTTGCAAATGCTGATGTTTAACTGAGTGTGTATGCCTATGATCACAAAAATGCCATTCTTTTTTACCAAACTACCATCGCCTATGAGTCTAGGAACGATGCTACCAATCTACAGTAGTCTATAGTAGTTTTACTGAGGAGTACTAGTTAGTATGTGGACTTAGCTTACTGCTTATATGTGATAGAGCAGTGCAGAAAATTCTGTTCAGTACCTCTTTATCTTTTTTTAACGGGCACAACATATGTGCTTATTGTGCACATCCATAAGCTTCTGTTTTCTGATTTTTTTTAAAGAAAAAGAAACCTCATGAAGTATCTCTTGTTGTGGAAAATGATATCTGAAAACGGGTTTCACACAAAGCTGAACTTGACAGCAGTTGACAGCAACATCTTTTTTTTTTACGAGGACAATCGACAGCTATACATGTATCTATCTGAACATACGGTTGATGTTAGCTTGTTATGACCGCCGGTGCCTCTGGCAGTGACGTGTGTGTGATCGCCTAATAATTTGGTTTCGAGACACAAGTGACAATTGACAAGAATGTTGTTTTATGACAGTTGAGGCAAGTTACGTTGACAGTTAGATACGTGTGGCTCATCGCTGGAGTAGCTACCAATACACGTGAGATATATGCGCATCTAAAAGGTTGACGAATAATGGTTGTTTTGGTGCCAAACCTCGGGTGGACGTCAGATGGAAAACGGCGTAATTGTTGAAAACGGTACAAATTTGTTGAAAACATATGCAAAGGCCTTTAAAGAAAATGAACTTGTGCAGATTTAGGTGAGTTCATGTTCAATATGTAGGTAAAAAATCAAGTTGAAAGATGGCCAAATTTTTAAAAGACAGAAAAACGAAAAATGTACGCTAGTCATGCTACTAGTTCTATTATTCTCCTTCAAAAAAAAAGTTCTATTATTCTTGAAATTTGTTTTTACATACTGTTGATTTAATAAAAAAACACAGTCGTTCACATACATATGTGGAGTCTGAACTTGCATATTTATTTGCATGGACATAGAACACGGCCATATGCACTGGAGTTGTGCTACAAATTAAGCTTCAAAATTTTATAAAAGTTTCTAAGAATGTTTTCGATGAACTTCGATGGTTTTCAAACTTTTGTGCCACTTTCAGTTTTCACCGTAGAAGTGTTGCTCCTCATTTGGCGGCACGTACGGACGGGCCACGGTGTGACGTAAGCATTTTCGAGTTTAAACTTCAAAAAAGCGAACGCACCTTCTCTTGTTGCACAGGCTTTGGCGCTCCGGCGGCGCCTCCGCGGCGGCCGTCCCGCCCGAGCTCTCGTCCGCCGACCGCGGCGAGTAGGAGCGGTCGGTGCCCCGCGACGACCCCGGCGCGGCCTCGACGGCCCTGGCGACGGCCACCGCCTTCCCGAGCGTGCCCTGCAGCCGTGCCGCCGCGTCCCGGTAGTGCTCCGCCCGGGACCGCGGGTCCTCCGCCAGCTCCCCGAGCTGCCGCGCCTGCTCCTCGCCGTCGGCGAGGATCGTCAGCAGCAGATGGATGCCCCCTTCTGCTCCCGCGCCGTCCTGCATGGCTCTCCTGCTTGCGCCGCCGCAAACGTGCGAGAGCTGCAGTATCGAGCTCGCAGCCTCGACCTCGATCCGCGCGACGGCCACTGATCCGATCGACCACTCAGCGACCCTCCGGTTCTTGGACGATCACCTAGCTGATCTCTCAACAATTCAACACCAAGGATGAACTGTCGGAGGCAGAGAAGAACAGCTCGGATGCGCCGTGGCGCCGCAGTGATGACCGATTTGAAGAGCGAGGCTAGCAGGGAGGAGCAACGGAAGGACCATGACAAGTTCAGCGAAACAGAGGACAAACGCAAGAACCGGCCACGATGGCAATATTAACACAGGAAAGATCTCTATGAACAGGTGGCAGTATGGTCACCGCCCACCTGCTTGAAACCTCTCCAACCCAACAATGGCGGCAACGATGAGCGCGCAAGCTTGCGGGGTAGCTAGCTAGCTAAGAGAGCCACGGAGAAGACGATCGAAACGGAAGGAAGCAATGCTTGTTTCAGAGAAAGGATTGCAGTTGCAGAACGATGCAGCAAGCCTGGGACTTTAAGGCCATGAGTCCAAGCTGGTTTCTGGTGCTGTGCTGGCTGGGCTACTGCAACACTTGTGGTCTTCTAGATGTTGGTGAGAGGGAGCACGTTTGACCGGGGGAAACCGAGTGAAATTCCGGCCTATTTTTTCTCTGAATTTGGGTGCTCTCGTCCGTCCATTGACCGGTCTTTGGTCAGACCCTCGCTGTCGTGCTGGATCAGAGAAGCTGGGGGAGAAATTGCTACGCCCACTACTCGACAAGGGCAAGGGAAAAGGCCAAGGCCGCTGCTGAAAAATTTTGGCATCTTTTTTAGTGGGCAGGAAATTCGTGGCGCGATGACCTGCTTTAATTTCCTTTGCCCGGTAAACTATTACTGTATAATTTACTACCTATTTATTTTTACTTTAGACACATCAGTGTAAAAGGTAGAATTTTTAGTTTCCAAGTTGAGCTCTGTTGCTAGTTCGCCTTTGAATCGTGTGGCTTCCGTAGAGGCAATTTAGTAGGAAGAGCAGCAGATAAAGTAAAGTTTTTACCATGATCGCGGAAAAAAATAGAAGAATACACAATTATACCATCTTTTCGTTGTTGGAGGTTTGGGGGGAAAATTCATTGCATCAGAATAGAATCCCTAGTCAAAGCACGAAAATGAACTTCAGAGAGAATAGCCATTTTGATGGTAACACCTCCACTAGGGCCAGCTTTTCCGAGAAACTTCTAGAGCTTGAAGAATCGGAGCCGGTGCTTATTCAAGTAGCCCTGGGATCATTCACTCAACGCCTAGATGGGATGAAGAAACAGAAGTTGTCCAGCTGCCTTCTGCTTTGTCTGAAAGCACGCGCATAGTACAATGAAAATTTCAGACCAGACACATCCCAGTCGAAAAATTCAGAAAGAAATCTCGTGCATCGTTGTGTTGCTTCATTTACTTCACTTGCTGCTAGTACCTCCTGAACTGCTTGCTACTGGTACGCCCATTCTCACCGAGACAGGGACGCCATGTTCTCCGATCCCTTCGTGTGGTCTGTGTTGGCACTCACTCACCTCACTAAGGGCTGTGTTTGGTTCATACTCTCAAAAAATTTTCACAAAAAGACGAATGCATGCATAGAGTACTAAATAAAGTTTATTTGCGAAACTTTTTCACAAATGAGTGTAACTTTTCGAGACGAATCTAATGAGCTAAGTTCCATCATGATTGGCTACAGTGATGCTACAGTAACATCACCTTATCATCCTCAGATCGTACGGTCAAATGCCTCATAATCTATATCAACGGCTACAATACCATAGTTGTGGAGGTAATTTTGTAATTAAACTATATTTAATACTTCTAATTAGTGGTCAAATGATTGCTTTTGGAAAGTGTTGACAGTCAATTCTGGCAGTTTAGAGGCCGATCGGTCGGTCTGACCGGTCTGTCCAGTTATAATCCGAGTATGCTTCGTTTTATTTTAGAAATTCTTGTATAAACTGACTTGGAGAGGGGTACGACTTCCCCGGCCTATAAATATAAAGGCTAAGGCCAATTGAGGTATTCACAATCGAATCAATCAAAATATCGCATTACTTTTTATCTCTCAAACCCTAGTCTTTTTCAACCCTAGATTGCTTTCTTCTTTCGTCTCGACGACATTTGAAGACGTTCTGAGTGGCCTGCCGACCTCAGAGCAACCCTAGCTGCGCAAGCTCCGACGGGGTCCCTACCGAGCTCGCGTTTCTAGGTCTTCGCGGTTCTCTGCTCCACACCGGTCAGACTGGTCTACGGAACCGGTCAGACCGGACCGCCAGAGCATCGCTGGTTCAGATCGTTTTGACGATCTCCTGCGCGTTCTAGCGCATTCGAGTGTGTTGGCATGATTCTGTGTCAACACACTTTTTGGCGACTCCACTGGGGACAGATTAATCTGGTTTTAAAACCGATCTAATCTACTCCTTGAAGAAGATGGGCTCTTCAGAGATCAACAAGGAAAACATCATCACGGCTACAATGGAGGAGCTCACCGAAGAGGAGCGCAAGGCCTACCTTCTTGTGGAGGAGCACGTCAAGGCACAATTCTTGAAAGGCTTCAAGAAGGATCGTGGTGGCCTCGTCAAGAGGGTGGAGGAGTTCGTACTGTCGTCTCTCAAGCTTAGCAAGGATAAGATTGAAGAGATCCCCAATGTAAGCCTCTCTTCCTCTGATATGTTTGATAGAATGTCATCCATAATGGATCAAAAGATTGTTGCTGCACAAGCTGCTGCGGGTGACATTTTGATTAAATTGAGTAGTGATGTTGATGCGCTTAAAGATAAACAACCCATGTCAGATCCTAACTCATTAAATCTGAGTTCGGCTACCCCTGAGTTCACATCTAAACCACTCTATGGTATGCCGCCGAACTCGTTCTCAGGGCAAACCCCGCCACCGTCGACCATGCACACAGCACCAGCCGGACCGGTCCCACAGACCGGTCAGACCGGTCCGACCGGTCAGACCGGTTACCAAACCAGTCAGACCGGTTACTCAGTACCGTCGCCGACGCCTCTCGAGATAATTCCAGGTTCGGCTGCCCCTAGCCGAACTAATGAATTGTCACTGTATACACCACCTCGCACTACTACTGTAGCGGGAGGGCCACGAGGATCTGGACCTAACCAAGGACCGATCCCGACTTCTTTACAGACGATGGCGCATGGAAATTCTAATGCACATCGTTTTTCTGAGTTTTATACCTGCCAGCACTATCAGGCCGATCTCCTTAAGTTCAAAGAGGATCTGGCAAATGCGAATAAAAGTAAGCTTGGGGTGGATATGGGTACTACATGTTTATATCAAAAACCTTATCCCGCTGAGTTTGATTTTACTCCTTTTCCTACTGGTTGGCGTATTCCTGAGTTTACTAAATTTAATGGTGATGATTCTCGTACAACTTGGGAACACATTAGTCAATATGTCTTGCAATTAGGAGAAGCCGGTTTCAATGATGCTTTGCGTGTGCGTTTATTTTCTTTATCTTTGACTGGAACGGCTTTCTCTTGGTTTTCCTCGTTTTCTCCTAATTCTATTAGCAATTGGGCTCAGTTGGAGCATAAGTTTCATGATCACTTCTTTAGTGGGGAAACCGAAGCAAAATTGTTGGACTTAACATCGATTAAGCAAGGACGTGATGAATCTTCTTCGGATTATTTCAAAAGATTTAAAGAAATTAAAAATTAGTGTTTTAGTTTGACAATTTTCGAAAAGGATTTGGCGGATTTGGCGTTTAATGGTTTACGTTCTTATTTGAAAGAGAAACTCGAGGGCTTTGAATATTATACTGTGAATTTCTTACAAGTCAAAGTCATGGGTTTAGAGTTTAAACTTAAAAATGCCAAAGATACTTTCAAGCCTCATCGGTCCAACACACATATTCTTGATCATGATTCGGATAGTTCGGACGATGATAGCAAGGAAGTATATGCTGCTGAGTTTGTTTGGCCATCAAAGGCCAAACCCGGTTCAGTTCCGTCTCTCAAGCCGATTCAAAAGAATCGGCAAGAGGAGCTGAAATTTACTTTTGATGTTTCTAAGTGTGATCGGATTTTTGATGAATTGCTTAAGAATGGTAACATCCGATTGTCGCATGCTATTCCATCTCCCGACGAACTTAAACAACATGCATATTGTAAGTGGCATAACTCTACATCTCATGCTACTAATGATTGTAATGTTTTTCGTCGACAGGTACAATCGGCCATTAATGAAGGATAATTGGTACTTTCTGAGATGCAAATTGACAAGGCTCCTTTCCTGTTCATATGCTGGAATTGAACAATCCAAAGGTGATCATTCGGCCGGAACAAGCCGAAGGAGCTAAGGGGAAGCATGTTGTCATCGGTGATCCAAGACCGATGAATACAAGTGACAAGATCCTTACCCGGAAAGTTATCAAAGAGAAGACTGATGATGGCAAGGATACTCTGAAGATCATTGTCAGAAACCCAGACTCGGGGGGCAAGGAAGCTCTCCACCAAAAAATCGATCTGCTGATCAGGCACGACCGGTCAGACCGGTCCTACCGGTCAGATCGGTTCCTCCAGCCGGTCAGACCGCTCTGGTGACCGTCCCTGGACTTTCAAGCCAAAGCGTCCGAAAGTGGGTACTTGGAAGACCAACGAGGTGAAGATGCAGGGAAAGGCTACTAATCAGAAGCCCACCTTCGACCAGTTGTTGAACAAGTGCACAAAGGCCGTTCAAAAAGATCGGCCGCCAAAAAAGAGACCGCGATCGCCACCGTGCCAAGATCGTCCAGTGTCTCCAAGGAGGGAATCCAGCAGGCGCAGAGGTGATGTTGTCACATTGTATCCTCCCCAGAAGATGTATGCTACCATGCCATGGGTGCCACCGGTGTCAAGTGCAACAAATCCGGCATGGGAGCATGAAGGGATATGGATGCAGTGTTTCCCGATGCCTTATCCTCCACATTATCAAGGGGAAAGCTTCAGGGTGCCCGTGCACGACCGATTGGGACCACGCCAATCTGGTCCAGTGCAGCAGGCTGCACCGGTCAGACCGGTCTCACCAGAAGCCGGGCCAGATTCCTGCTCCAAGATTCGAGTATCGCATCAAGGAAAAGAAAGAGGAGCAGAAGCCTGTTGCTGATCCAGAGAAGCCTAAAACCGATGTTGTTCAAATTGGTGAAGTCAAGGTGCTCGTAAAGGATACGGGCAAAAAGCCGATGGACATAGAGAAATCGGTTGAGGTTCCTTCACAAAAGCCGGTCATGGCCAATGATCATGAGGTCGGTAGCAGCAAGAGCGCAGCAGATAAGTACCATCAGCCTAGGTGGTGCCCTTCGAGTTTAACTCATACACAGAAGAGGAAGTTGCAGTGCCTTCGTAACAAGGAACAGAAGGAGCAGAAAGAAGAGAAGATAAGGGATGAGGGCTTCAACAGATACAGGCCATTGTTCCCTCAGAGCGAGGTTTGGAAGGTCAAGATAGCTGATCAGCCAGCCAGACCGGTCGAACCGCCACAGTCGACCGGTCAGACCGGTCAGACCGCTCTGACCAACAGGTCAGACCGGTCGAGCCTAGTATGGAGGCAATAGCCGAATAGGCACCGCCCATTTCGATTCCTTCTGTAGACGAAGCCCCAGCAGTTCCTCTGACAGCAGAAGACGAGGAATTGGTGGATTATGAAGCATCTCCGGAGCGCACCAACTTGGAGATTAATGTGGTGCACTTGTCTTCGGATTACTTCGTGGTTCCGGAAGAGGATTTGGCTCATCTTCAGTTTGAGCCCCGTGAAGCTATGTTCCAGAAGCCAAGTGAGAAGGACAACCATCTGAAGGCTCTTTACCTGAGGAGACACATCAACGGGAAGCCGGTGCTCGCATGCTAGTGGATGGTGGGGCCATTGTAAATCTTATGCCCTACTTGCTGTACAAGAAGCTCGGTGGCCAAGACGAGGACTTGATCAAGACAAACATGACGGTCAGTGGTGTTGGAGGGAGCGAGCCCCTTAGCGCCAAGGGAGTTGCTTCCATGGAGCTCACCATTGGGAGCAAGATGCTTGCTACGGCTTTCTTCATCTCGGAGGTGCAAGGTAACTACAATTTGATTCTTGGGAGGGATTGGATTCATTTAAATCAGTGCGTTCCTTCTACCTTGCATCAGTTTCTTGTTCAGTGGATCGGCGATGAGGTTGAGATTGTCCATGGGGACACTTCATCCTTTATTGCTTTAGCCGATTCGGATTCTATTAGTGCACACGACAACATCAAGTGTTTATCGGGCGTGGATCTGTCCGATTATGATTTGATTAGTTGCACTAAGGATGGTTTTGTTTCTGCTGTACTAAAGCCGATGGATAATCGGCTAAATCATTTAATGTAAATTAGATGAGTACAACAGAAGCCCCAGAAGCGACCGGTCAGACCGCTTGTGCCGATCGGTCAGACCGGTCCAGTCCCGTTCGGTGCACAGAGCCGACCAGTCAGACCGGACACCCCGACCGGTCAGACCGGTCCAACACAGAGTGGTTACAGCAGAGGCTAGATCAGTATCGGGCGCGTACGAACGATATGTGTGACGCCATTGAAGATTCTGATGATCTAGACAAGCTGGGCCAAGGGTTTGCATCGGCCGATCCTTTTGAAAAGGTAGACATTGGTGATGGAACTATCCCTAGGCCGACCTTTGTAAACAAAAATTTATCGGCTGAATATAAAGCCGATTTGGTTAATTTATTGAAGGAATATGTTGATTGCTTTGCTTGGGAGTATCATGAAATGCCCGGTTTAAGTCGTGATCTTGTTGAGCATCGTTTACCGATTAAAGCCGGTTTTATACCTTATAAACAACCGGTTAGGCATTTCAATCCCATTATTTATGACCGAATTAAAACTGAAATTAATCGTTTACTTGATGCTGGATTTATTTGGTCTTGTCGTTATGCTGATTGGATCTATAATATTGTGGCCGTTGAGAAAAAGGATTCGGGGAAAATTAGAGTGTGCATTGATTTTAGAGATCTTAATAAAGTTACTCCCAAGGATGAATATCCTATGCCTATAGCCGATATGTTGATCAATGAGGCTTCCGGACATCGTGTCATTAGTTTTCTTGATGGTAACGCCGGTTACAATCAAATATTCATGGCCGAAGAAGATATATCTAAAACGGCCTTTAGATGTACAGGATTTGTCGGCTTGTTTGAGTGGGTTGTTATGACTTTTGGTTTAAAAAATGCGGGTGCTACTTATCAAAGAGCTATGAATTTAATCTTCCATGATTTGCTTGGCGTCATCTTGGAGGTGTACATTGATGATATTGTCATTAAATCGGCCGGTTTGGATCATCATTTAGCCGATTTGAGACTTGCTCTTGAGAGGATGCACGGGTATGGTTTGAAGATGAATCCACTCAAATGTGCTTTTGGTGTATTGGCTGGAAAGTTTCTTGGCTTCATTATTCATGAGACCAATAGAGGTTGATCATAAAAGAATTGAAACCATGAGGAAGGTTGAAGCCCCTACATACAAGAAGGATTTACAGAAGTTCTTAGGCAAGGTAAATTTCTTGAGAAGGTTTATATCTAACTTGTCCGGGAAGATCGATACTTTTACTCCTATTCTTCGGTTAAAAGATGAAACCGAATTTACTTGGGAGGCAAAACAGCAAGAAGCGTTTGAGAAGATCAAAATTTATTTGTCTTCGCCACCCGTACTCAAAGCACCTAGGATAGAAGTACCTTTCAGACTTTATGTGGCTGCTGAAGACAAGGTTATTGGGGTTGTTTTGACTCAAGAAACCGAAGGGAAGGAGTATATCATTACCTATTTAAGCCGACGACTTATTGATGCAGAGACGAGGTATACATTTAATGAGAAGTTGTGTTTGTCTCTTTATTATGCTTGTACCAAATTAAGGCATTATCTACTATCTAGTACTTGCATAGTGGTATGTCAAACCGATGTGATCAAACATATGTTACAAAAACCGATTTTGAGTGGTAGAATCGGCAAGTGGGCTTATGCTTTGGTTGAATATGATTTGGCTTGTGAACCTTTAAAATCTATGAGAGGCCAAATTGTAGCGGATTTTATTGTTGAGCATCGGATTAATGACAAGCATGATCTAGAAGTCGCTATATTACTTGCACACCATGGAAGTTGTACTTTGATGGATCGGTTTGTGATGATGGTCAAGGGATTGGTGCTGTTCTTATTTCTCCGAATGGTGCTGTTTTTGAATTTTCAAACCGATTGGAAGAAAAGTGCACAAATAACCAAGTTGAATATGAGGCTCTTCTATTTGGCTTGGAATTATTGCAATCCATGGGCGTGAAGCATGTTGAAGCCTTTGGAGATACTCTTCTGGTGGTGCAGCAAGTATCTAAGGTATGCCAGTGCTATAATGGTTCTCTAAATACATATCTTGATAAATGCCTCGATATTATTTCTTCCTTCGATGAATTTATTATCAAACATATTCTGAGGGAAGAGAATAGAAAGGCAAATATTCTGGCTCAGCAAGCATCTGGCTATAATGTTACGAAAAAATATTTCAACATTCGCAAGCCGATGCAAACGGAAGCCGAGTGTCTGGTTCTGGACGCACCGGTCCGACCGGTCAGCGAGACCGGTCTGACCGCCCAGACCGGTCTGACCGGTCCAGAGACCGGTCTGACCGGTAATGCTGCTGTTGGTTCTGATTCGGCCAAGAAAAACGATTCAATTGTCTCGGCCGAAGCTCAGGATTGGAGGGTTCCTCTTATATCATATTTGAGAGATTCTTGTCGTGGAACGGAGAGAAATATTCGGCGTTTGGCTTTTAAGTATGTTTTAATTGACGATGAGCTTTATCGTCGAACTGCCGAATATTTGCTTCTCGAGTGTTTAGACTCGGATCATGCCCGGATTGCTATGGGTGAGGTTCATGAAGGTATTTGTGGTACTCATCAATCGACTCCGAAAATGAAGTGGTTACTTAGAAGGGCCGGTTTCTATTGGCCCACCATGCTATCCGATTGTTTCAAATACTATAAAGGGTGTGAAGAATGTCAGCAGTTTGGTGATTTGTAATTGGTGCCTGCTGCGTTAATGCATCCTATTATTAAACCATGGCCGTTCCGAGGTTGGGGGTTGGATTTTATTGGACAAATTAATCCTCCATCTTCAAAGGGGCATATCTTCGTGTTGGTTGCTACGGATTATTTCACTAAATGGACCGAAACGGTTCCTTTGAAGAATATGACACATAAGGAGGTAATTGAGTTTATTACTGAGCATATTATTCATAGATTCGGCATTCCACAAACTTTGACAACGGATCAAGGTTCTTCATTTATATCAAAAGAGGTGCGTGTCTTTGCCGAATCTTATAAGATTAAGTTGCTCAATTTATCTCCATACTATACTCAGGCCAATGGGCAGGCCAAATCTAGTAATAAGATTTTGATCAAACTTGTCAAGAAGAAGATAGAAGAAAATCCTAAGAGGTGGCATGAAGTGTTATCTGAAGCATTGTGGGCTCATCGTATATCTAGACATGGTGCTACTAAGGTTACTCATTTTGAGCTTGTGTATGGTCAAGAGGCCGTTTTACCCGTTGAGGTAAATCTGGATGCATATAGATTGGTAAAGCAAAATGACCTCTCCGCTGTTGATTACCATGATTTGATGATGGATAATATTGATGAGGTGACCGACAAGCGTTTGAAGACTTTCAAAGAGATTGAGAAAGATAAGCTTTGGGTGGCCAGAGCTTATAATAAAAAGGTAAAACTTAAATCTTTTCAGGTTGGGGATCTGGTTTGGAAGACAATTTTGCCTCTTGGGATGAAAAGCAACAAGTTTGGCAAATGGTCGCCAAGTTGGGAGGGTCCATACAAGATTATTAAAGTTATCTCCGGTAATTCGTATATGGTGGAGACGGTGCAAGGTGAGAGTCTACCATGGGCTATCAATGGGAGGTACTTGAAGAAGTTCTATCCTAGCGTATGGCAAAGTGCATTAGGACGAAAATGGCCGGTATTGGATATCGCCCTTAATTTTATTTTTAGACTTGTATGCTCTGTGTAAAACATGTACATCAGGATAGTTCTTGCTTTTTGGCTTGTGAAACTCACCAAAAAGCAGGGGGCATATGTTGACAATCAATTCTGACAGTTTAGAGGCCGACCGGTCTGACCGGTCAGACCAGTCTGTCTAGTTGTAATCTGAGTAGGCTTCGGTTTATTTTGGAAATTCTTGTATAAACCAACTTGGAGAGTGGTACGACTTCCTCGGCCTATAAATATAAAGGCTAAGACCGATTAAGTTATTCCCAATCGAATCAATTAAAATAGCGCATTACTTTTTATCTCTCAAACCTTAGTCTTTTCCAACCCTAGATTGCTTTCTTCTTTCGTCTCGACGACGTTTGAAGATGTTCTGAGTGGCCTGCCGACCTCAGACGGGGTCCCTCCCGAGCTCGTGTTTCTAGGTCTTCGCGGTTATCTGCTCTACACCAGTCAGACCGGTCTGTGGAACCGGTCAGACCGGTCCGCCAGGGCATCGCTGGTTCAGATCGTTTTGACGATCTCCTGCGTGTTCTAGCGCATTCGAGTGTGTTGGAGCGATTCTGTGTCAGAGTAGACGGAGACCTAGGAACATTCAAAACCAGGCAGAGTGCCGATCTAGTGCTGACCGTTCAACCCTGCGATCCTACTGGTCCAGACTGCGAATGGTGGTGGCAGAGAGAGAGGTCAACGGCGAAGGGTGGACGTCTGGACGAACACAAACTGGCATCGAATCTTCAAACCTGTTTCCGCGTATGGGACTGGGAGTAAAGAGCATGCGACAGTGACGCAAGTGTCGGAGCGTGTGCTTACGCCCGGGTGCTGACCGGAGAAGAGGCAGCCAGCCGCACAGGGAACAGTTCTTGTGTCACCTTACCAATCAGAAAATGTTCTTCTCATCTTCTGGTAGTGCCGAATACGATTCCTTCCCAGGAACTTTCTGCAGAAATTCAGAGTGGAGATGGATCGATCAGACGAACTTGTCTGGCACTCCTGCTCGCTGTGTCCAGAGGAGAATGCAATTTACGTTTTTTAGAAATCAAATAATTTCAAATTTGATCAGATTATACAAAATAATACTATTATTTTTATTATAAAATAAGTATCATTCTATTAGTTACTCTCCGTCCTGGAATGTAAAACATTCTAGAGTTTTTAGGACAGATTATGGTTGTGTGGAAAAAACTCTCCTACTCCAAATATTGGAAATGTGCTAATTAAACTTTAGCATGACTTTTTCCATACACCTCCCCCATATGTATTTCTCTCTATATGGTTGCATGCACATATTTTTATTGAAAAAGACCCGAAAACAATGCACAATTAAGATGGTTGGATCCACTCTAGAATGACTTATATTTAAGACAAATTTTGAATCTTAGAATAACTTATATTTAAGGACGGAGGAAGTATGTAATATATTTTCATACAGGAGATATAAATATTAGTAATTTTTTATACAAATTTGATCAAATTTGAAAATTTTTGACTTCTCAGGAAATAAGAATTGCATTCTTTTGTGAGCGGCGGCGGCAGAGGATGATTCACCTATAGTGGAACGATTCAATTATCGTGCGAGAGCAGGTAGGGATTCTACGAGGAACAATCCAAATTTTCTGTGGGAATAGGAATGTTTCGTGCCTTGCCGACACAGATCCTGAAGCGCTGACTGCCGACCTGGCAGGAGACAGAAACCGGTCGGCCGCACGAAACGGGGATACTTTTCCTACTCTGCAGAACGCTCGACGCTCAAACAATGTATGACGTCGCTTGCATAGATGCAGAATGACTGGAAGCACCCTGAACAAGTGGCGCCCAAACACCCTGATAGACGCTCAACAAATGTCCTCAACAACAAATGTATGACGTCGCTTGCATAGATGCAGAATGACTGGAAGCACCAAATCCAACACCCTCATTCATGGGAATAAGCACTTCCTCAAACATTTGCATCAAGCCATGCTTGAAATTGAGAGAACAGTAGCTTGGTCGAACTGCAGCAGCGAGACGAGTACCAGCGGACTACTGAAAGTACCACGAAGATGTGAGATTTCTGCATTTCTTTTACGGATAGTTCAGTAGCCGATAACAAACACAAAAAACGCAACAGCTTGTGTCAAAAATAGTTCACGTACATCTCTGCACTAGTTACCACAAAACTACAACTATCCAACTGTATGCTCCATCGTCTAGGAGGCAACAAGAATTGTGCACCTCTGATCCGACACCGCATCTGCATTTCTTTCTTTAGTCGAAAAACCCTGGTACTTCCCCTGGCATAGGAGCAAGTTCGTTCCTCCCAAACCTTTCCTCGTCAAAGAAGGATGCCTGCACCACACGCCCGCCAAAGAATCGCCCTTGCAGATCAATCATCGCCTTTGTTGCTTCTTCTGCTCGCTCAAACTGTATGAATATCCTCACAGCCTCCTCAGCTGGGAAGCCTGTCTGTGTGATCTCAAATATCAGTACACGAGTTACTGTCCCATAATTGGCACACTCAGATGCCACCTCATCTTCCAACTCGTCGTCTACCTCACCAGGACCAACCTGCACATATTTCATCCTCATGCATAAGAATAGTTTACATTTTATTTAAGATACCGCAGGACAATTTCAGGCCCACTAAAATAAGTGGAAATGAATAATAATTCAGACTTTAAATGTGTCATCCCTCTACTGCAGGTTTAAAAAATGCTTCACACCGACTTTGAGAAGTGTCGTGATACAAGTACTGACACAGTTAAGACAGACATACAGTTCAACAAGATAACTTCACAAGTACTCACACAGTAAAACAGACATAGAGTTCAGACTTCTTTTAGGGCCACACCAAGATAGAATTCTACCAATCATGTACAATCATTTATTATCTGATTAATCAATTCATTTACCATGATCTTGAGTGAGCATGTGTGCTCGATAATGAAGTCATTCCAGAATTAGCCTCAATCATGTAAACCAGGTTTCATGACAACAGTCAAATCCAAACATCAGATGGTGTATTGCAGTGCTACAGTCAAAATCCTACATGGAATTCATTATGCACTAGACTTTCTTCCTGTGAGGATCTCAAATTACAAGCTTTGAAATAAAGTTGAATTAAAACCCCAATAATGTGTCTAAATAATCATTACTGTAAAGAAAAAAGTTTGGGAAACCATGCAGACAAAATCACATATAAGCCTGGTATCTTACATTGCTACTCTTGGCTGTGTTTATAAGCTAAAATGGACCAAGTAAATCACGTAATTCAAACTATTTTAATTATCGTTTTAAACAGAGTTCTCAACTACAAACTTACGATATCAACACATTCAATACTTGTTGAGGATAAGGAAAGGCCTAGTGGTATACAAGAGAAAAGTAAACTATGGCACTACAGGCAGATAGTTGTACAGGCGATATAATGGCTCCACAAGCTAATTCATTCTTAGAAGTGTGCATATTAATTCCAGGACCAGCACAAATCATCGAGTGATCCAAATCATAGGAAAGGATTACCTATGCACACATAGTTTACTAGTAAACCATACAGGCAGACAGTAAATGTGATATAATTGCTCAGCAATCTAATTCATTCTTGTAAGTGTGCATAACAATTCCCGGACCAGCACTCGTTCTGAAACTCATTGGCTGATCCAAATCCTTAGAAAGGAATACCATCACGCTAACTAAAAATTCATACAAAACAATGCACTAGCAAAATGTAGTCTATGGTGGAATTGATGTGGCACTCCTGAAAAAGGTATTTACCATGTTGCGGAGCAGCAAAACTCGTGTTGGCGGCCCATCAAAGTTGACCGATTTCGGCTTCTTTTCTGGTGGCTTTGAACTGCTCTCATCAACAATAACCCCTCCCCTCCTATCGGTCTTCTTGGCTACTAGAGGAGCAGTGATCCCCTGCTCTTGCTTGCCAAGCCCTTGACCTTCCTTCCACCCCATCTTGGCCATCATCCGCTGGGCAGCAGTCATCTGTCCGCCGGCGCCCAGGCCCAACCCAGCGGAAGATGAGCTCCCGATGGCAAACCCATCCCCGTGCGGCGGGGACGAGGGGGTCCTCTGTGCCGCAGCAGCTCCGGCGCCACCGCTCATCGCCGCCCTCCGCTTCCAGGCCTCCTCGCCGGATATGTTGAGGGAGGATGCCCTGGACTGGAAGTCCCTCTCCTCGCGCTCGCGGGCCTCCCTCTCCCGCTGCTCGCGCTCCCTCTCCCGCTCCTGCTCCTCGCGGCGGCGGCGCTCGAGCTCCTTGCTCAGCTCGGCCTCCTTGGCCCGCCGGAGCTTGTCCTTGCGGTAGTCCTCGTAGTCGTTGGGCCTGGCCGGGTCGTACTCCTCCAGCACGGTGGACTGGACGGCCACGAACGCCGGCTGGAAGGACGGCGCGGGGGCGGGCTCGGCGGCCACGACGGGGGGAGCCGTGGCGGGAGCCGCGGAGGCGGATGCGGAGGCGGATGCGGATGCGGCCTTGGGCGGGAGCAGGTGCTGGTTGCGGAGGAGCGAGGGGGGCGGGGCGAAGGTGGTTGACGGCTTGCGGAGGGTGGGCGGCGCCATCTTGGTGGCGCTGGACCAGACGGAGGCCGTGGAGGTCTTGTCGTCTTCGCCGGCCGACGACGGCGGCGGGAGGTCGCCGTACAGGCCGCCCAGCATCGCGCCCTACCTAGGTTGGGGGAGACGGGAGAGTCGGCGAGATGCGATTTGGGGAAGAAGACGAGGGGTCTCGATTTGATTAGGGGAAGGAGTTGGGGGGTTCCTTGCGATGGTTGATTCTTTCCGGGGGCCGTGCTGCAAAACTTGCGTATTCGCAGTCCCCTTGGATTTTTTTTTTTGAAAGAAATTCAGTCCCCTTGGATTTTGAGCCTACGGGCTACGGCTAGTGAAGGGGAGGACTCCGTGTCCGTGAAAAATCGTTTCTTCAGCAAATCAGCAGTTAAGAATCGTTTCTTCTCCACCTTGCCCCGACTAGGAAAAAAAACTGCTAGAAACTGATTCTGTGGACCATGGACCAAACGACGAGAGGTATGATCATCAACTAGGGTCATGGCACTAAAGATAACGGTGTTTGAAATCGGAAACAAGCACTATGCAAGCGAGTCTAATTCACAGTAAATTGTGTCAAAATGTAAAGCGATCGACGGTCAGGGAAGAATCAAAGTATAACTCTAAACATTCAACTGTACTCATTCCAAGCGTATGAAATGCATAGTCTTGTATGGTTTACATGTACACGCGAACACAACACATGGATGTTATTCCATACAACCAGAAATACGAATATACACTGCAAATTGGTGGACCACATGAAAGCCATCGATAGCCTAGCAATGTCGCCACCTTACTTCAAGCCCTTGTAGAGTGCATCAATCTCCTCCTGAAAAATGTTAAAACAAAAATAATTAGCGCCTAGCGGGTAGAGATTTGTCTTACTTGAACCAGAAGGTTAAAAATTAAGAAACAAGAAGATGAATCTAAGTTTGGGACGTGGAACAATTAGAGACGGCATCTAACCTGGTAGTACTTGAGCATCTGTGGCCGTTTCTTCTTGTATGTTGGGGTGATGAGGTTGCGCTCGATATCAAACGGTAACGGGTCGAGATGTATAGTTTTTATGAACTCAAAGCCTTTCAGCTGTCAAGGCAAAAATTACACGCCAATCATTTAAAATATTGTGTGCATATTAGAAATCTAGATGCATCAAACAATAGTACTAATCGTAATCAGGATAGTTTACCTTCTTTTCCTTTGCAATCTTTGTTAGTTCTGAGAGAATATGTTCTTTAGCTCTTGAATTTTTGCATAGTTCAGCAAAACTTCCAGTAATACCGTTTTGTTCAGCCCAATGCTCAAGAACTTGTTGGTTCGGATTGACCACGGCAACAAGATAAGATTCAAAACTATTCCCGTATACCCATATCTGAAATAGATTAATAGAATCATAAAAAGTGGGGCATATGGCAATGTGGATACAAGAGGTACTGAAGGATAAATTACTCCTTGGATGTCTATCAAATGGTTGGAGCAAAAGAACATGGGGGACAGGCACACAAGAGAATTAATTTCCCACTTCACAGCTTCAGAACAATATAACTCCACATTTGACTTGGATGGTCCAACAAAGGACTGTATTTCAGTATAATTTCATTTTAGATATCATTTTAGATAAACATTATGGAGCAATACCGGAATACCAAATATTTATAATAATTAAAAACTTATTCATAATCAGTGTGTGCATCAACAACTATTCACCTTATAATGAGCTTATTCCGACCAAACAACACCCTTTAGTAGTTTCCAGAAATTTTCAAATCAGATGAAATTAACAGTTTTCAGCAAATGACACAAAACATAGAAAGTAAATGAAGATGTAAATTTCATCATGTATAGGGTGGTGCCTTTTGGGGAGATTGAATATCTTATTTACCGAATCTATCTCTTGAAGAACACTATAAACATTCTCTAGATTTTCCACTGCAACATATTCTCCCTGAGAAAGCTTGAATATATTCTTCTTTCTATCAATGACTTTCAAGGACCCATCTGGTTGCCACTCACCAACATCTCCTGCATAACAAATGATGTTTCTTAGAAACATTATATAAAGAAAAGCTCATGATATCCAGCTGCGTAAGAATGTTAACTGACACATTATATTGAAGTTATGGAAATAACTAACCTGTGTGAAACCATCCGTCAATCATGACTTCCTGTGCAAGGTCATCTCTTTTGTAATATCCAGAAAATAGCACACTTCCCCTTATGCATATCTCTCCACGAGGAATGCTAGACAAAGCATCATAACCCATCTCCGGAACTGACTCGAGGCGTACATCTACATGTTGGACTGGTGGACCAACAGTCCCAACCATGGAGAATTCATTTGGTATTGAAACTATAGAGCCCGCACAAGTTTCCGTCAGTCCTAAACATCAAAACGTGAACATTATTATCTAAAAGCATCAATTTGTACCAACCAAACATTTATCACAGGTATTTAACTAAGTAAAGAAACTGAAAAAACTGAAACACGCATACCATAGCCCTGAACAACATAAGCACATGTCACAACCCTCAAAAATTCTTCCACAGGTACAGCTAGAGGGGCGCCACCAGACAAAATAACTCTTAATCTTCCACCAAGCCTTTCTTTCACCTTAAATATAAGAATTTAGTTAGAATATCAATGTACTGTCAAAGCTGCATCAACATTCTCAATGACATCTGATGAGTCACTAAAAGGTTGCTATCAAATTATCAACTTGTACCTTGTTGAAAACTAATTTATCAAAGAATGGAGCCGCTTTCTCATGTTTAACTCCTTTCCTCATGCTGTCCAGTTTCCTGATGATATACTAATTTCTAGTAACTCATAAATTGTATCATGCATGTAACAAAGTTTATTGAACGCACTCATGCAAAGGCATGAACACGGTTAAAATTAAAAAAATGTGAAAGAACATAAGAGGAACACTCTAAGATATTAAGTGGTCATCCAGCAAGCTTTGAGTGGTTCTCACAAAATAAATAGCACTGTCAGTACTCAGTACTGATTATATGCAAACTTACATCTTGTAAGCAATGTTGAATAAAGTTTTCTTCAGTATACCACCAGTGGAAATCTTGGCTGTAAGACCTATGTAAACATAATAAATGCATCGAACATTAGTTAATTCAATAGGATGGAGCAAGCACAAACATAAATTACTCGTGACCTTAGGACTTCAATAGTTGAATGATTAATGCTCATCAGTTTTAAAACTAGAAATATAATTCTGGCAGATATTCAAGTATGATATCCATAACAGCTGCAACTGTCTCTGCTACAAGTAAACTCATTATCAACCTAAAATGGTCTACTGCAGCCTATGTTGGAGTTTATGGCTATCATGAATCAACTGTAGCATGAATCTTATGAATGGCTTTGGACATTAGGAAATCATAAGAAAGGTGTAGTACAAATATGTTGACATCACATACTGTGAGACCCACAGATATCAGGGTATTGAATTGAATCAATTAAAGAGATATTTTATTCCTAGAAAAATATTATAATCCTCTTTATTTCACAGACAATATATGATCAACTAGAACCCATTCGTTGACAAAACAATTGAATAGCTAAACATACAGTGTTAACACTCGGCATCTGGAACTTACCTGAATATATCCTGTCAAGTACACGTGGAACAGCACAGAATACTGTTGGTTTTAGTGCTGCAATGTCATCAACCAATAGTTTGACATCCTACAGATGCATAACACTGATATCAATATGCATTTTTCCTAAAGGTTGACAAGGAGAACCCAGGAATCATACCCCACGCCAAAATCCAATTTTCGATCCATGGTAAATGAACACTTCCTCAAACATTCTATCGAAGACATGAGCTAGTGGAAGATATGACAAATAAACATCATCTTGATCAAACTGCAATAAGAGAGCGAGGGAAACCAACATGAATTCTATGCAAGAACACACCATGAATTCTTTCACAATGAAAGTTTGCAGTCATGTACTTACAACTTCACCAATATACTGAAGTACAGAATCAGGACCCACAACATTTACAAGAAGGCTTTCATTTGATAACATAACTCCTTTAGGGTCTCCTGTTGTGCCACTTGTGTACATTATGGTACAGATGTCAGATCTCTTCTTTTCAGGAAGATCAACTTGATGAGAGCCACCCTATAAGCATTCAAGGAGTCAAGATAAAATTTACCTTTACATTGTACAACATGATGGTAAATTATGGACGCTGCACAAAATTCTATAAATATTACACAATATGTAACACGAGTTGAATAAAATTAGTATGGGCCTTTGCAACAAGGATTAAGTAGCTAATAGGGAGCTCTTGGTAAAATTAAAGCACAAATGTTTATAAGCATTATGTGAAAGATATGATGTATCTACACAAATTTGAAAAAGCTTGCTACTATGATCACATGCTAGTCTTTGCTCTTGGCATGTAGTTTATTTTTTCGCTGATATGTTGAGTTTCCACTCACTATTCGGGATGTGGTTCTTCACACATCACTTGTTTGCACATACCTTTAGTAAATAGGAAGTTATTCATCCATGATGCAGGTACAAATAAGGCAAATAACTTTTTTTGACAGTTTGTTGAAACTAATATCATATATTCTTTAAACAGGAAAAAAATGTGCCCTGAGGCACTTATTAAGTGATTCTTTGGAAGAAGAGATTATAGATCAGATTAAATAAAATGTGTTTTCCTTGGTTCTAGGAAAATTGGTTCTGATTTGTTAGTTAGTTAGGATCCTGCTTAATGGGTACCTTGTTTGGCAGAGGGTGGGTTCTACATTTCCATCACCTAATTTTACATAAAACAACTAGGAACCGTTTTTAACTATCTTTTTTTTAGTCTTGGAAAAACAGGAATCCTTATCCTGGCTTTATACTCACGTAAACAAAGTTTCTGACAGCTAGTGAAAATGGAGATCTAATGCAAACCGATTTTTATGAAATATCCAAACAAACCATAAGGCTCTACTGGGACACCTCAGTAATCTACAACATAGGCTAAAGAAGCCTGATGCTTACCGTGATCAGGAATTCCTCCCAAGAGAAAATGGACAGGCCATGGTTTTTAGCTTCCTCTTTATGGTCATTAGTGACTCCTCCAAAGCTTATGATTGCTGAAAAATAAAGTAAAAGAAAAATCATGAGGCCCACATTGATTAACTATCTAACCAATAACATTATGCTAGTTATAAAAAAGAATCAACATCATGTTATGGGGGAACTTACTTTTCAGATACTTTGAAGTGGCATGGCAAGTTTTCAGGAGCTACAACCATTACAAGAATTAACAAAGAACTGTCAAATACTTATAATGCAACTACAGAGCTAGACAGCTAGTCCAGAAAATAATAGTACTACACTGCAACAATCACTATACTACAGGCAGGCAGTCAGGCACATTTCGTCGAAACAAATTTCGCGAATCCATGCTTCGATCTGTAGGGTGGGCTATTCAGCTATCGGAGTACGAACAGGGCAAAACCAACACCTGCAGATCCGATTTCACCCCGACGCTTCAGTTCATCGACCCGGAGGATTAGCCGTCGCGGAGAGCCGGAGACCGCTGGTAGGCAGAGCTGGCCGTCCTCACCTTCCTCGCAGGACAGAGCAGACTCCTGCGGCACCATCGCGGCGGCTGGGAGCCGATGCGAAGGGCGCACGGCAACCGGCAAACCGCCGGAAGAAGCAAATGGTGGCGGGCTGGCTGCGGGTCGAGCTCACGGTCACGGCGGCGCCGCCCGGTAATCACGTCCTGATCGGCGGCATAAGATTAAAGCTTTTGTTGGGCCATCTAATTTCGGCCCGACCGGCCGAGGCATATAGCCTGGATTGTTTTCGTTGGGCCCCTTTTGGGCTGCTCCGAACAAGAGTTTGTCCCACATCATTCATTTACTCAGCTATAAATGATTTCTCAAAAGGTTCAAAAAAATAAATGATTTCTCAAAAAAAACTCAGCTATAAATGATACTCGGCTAAACACATTTTTTCTTAAAAAAATGCTAACATTGTTTCACTCTCGAAGCATGAAAATAAAAATATAAATATAAAAAATAGTCAAAGATGTAAAATAGAATAAAATTTTGAAGTAAAAGTGAAAGGTAATATTGTCCTCTCCAAACTGGCAAAATGGCAAAGCTTGGTTTGAGCTGGACAAAATGGCATATAATAGTTCTATGTAGTACTATCAACTTTGTGTTCATTCACTTCATGTACAGATCGTGCTATAATTGTACGATACATTGATTGTCCGTGTTCTGATTAAGATTTCGATTGATTTGTCTGTATTCCTATTAGGATTCCATTTGATTTGTCCGAACTCCTATTAAGATTCCGATTGACGGACCGAAGAAACATTGTTTGCTTTAGAAATAATAAAGTAGAGATAGGTGACAAGTGATGTATATGATGATATAAACTGCCCCTACCTCTGCGATCTTCTTCTCCTCCACAAATACGACCTGGATTTCGGCATGGCATATGATAAACTCTACTGCCCCAGCACCTGCACACATAGGGTCGCATCGGAGCAGATGATTAGTATTTGCAACTGACAATTAATAAGTCGCAGGCTCATCTCAATTTGCTAATGATTTTGTCGTCCCGTTAATAATCTGCCAGTGAGCATTTTTACCGAGGGAATCGTAGAGCGGCACGCAGCAAACCCCAAGCGCATTGCAAGCCTTCATCAGAACAAGATTGAACATGTAAAGTCAGAAACCAGCTAGGTTTTATTATAAAAAAAACTTTTTTCGGTCGCTGCAGGAAAAAAAGAAAAGGTAAAAAAATGCACGTGTTTTTTTTGAAGCAAAATGCATGTGGTTATTAATCACCTCCATGCTGATGATCCATTCCGGGCAGTTGGCGCCGTATATGCCGCAGCATTCACCCTGAACAAATTGGTAAATTAAACAAACCACTTCAGATACAGTATAAAATTACATTTGACGTGATCAAATTTTGGATTCCAGTGTGGTTTGAAAGGATCATGGAGCGACTAGTACAATCCGATTTGCCATTTGCAATATGATAATGATACCTCCGGCCGAACAGATTAAGGGATGAGAGCGATATGCCAGCCTGCTCAAAACGATCCTAAGAGTGGACTTTTTTCTCAGCTACGGAACATGCGCACAAGTCAGCTTGCTCACGCATGTGCCCCTGTACGTCAACCTGATGGAGATATTAAACAGTAACTCTGTACGAAAGAGCGTCGGAATTTGCTAATAGCTGGTGCGATCCACGTTCAGTTCGTCGTGATCTCAGTGATAAGGTAGAAGTGACTTTATGAGCTCTGACATCTCTGATGAACTCGTCACAGTCACCTAGAGCAGGTCTAATGACCACGCCTGCCTGCGGGCGTCTGGCGTGGTGATCGAGCGCATGAGGATGGTGGAACCCGCTGGCATTTAATTGATGGTAACATATCTATTGTAAACTACAATTTTTGTGAAAATCCGTGCAAATCACGACAAAAAAGTCATCTAAATTCACAAAAAAAATCACATATGAAGATGATATGATGATATACAACTTTGTAGAAGAACTTGTCCAAACTTTACATCTTTTGTGAGATATAAAAATAACAAACTTCAAGCCAGAAAGCTGTCAAGATGATTTGTTAGAAATTTGTTATTTTTATATCTCACAAATGAAATTGAGTTTCGACAAGATATTTTACAAGGTTGTGTATCATCATATCATCTACATGTATGATTTTTTGGTGAATTTAGATGACTTTCTTATCATGGTTTGCACGGGTTTTCACGAAGATTGTGGTTTCCACCAGATATGTTCCCTTAATTAATAGAAGAGAGATCATCCAATCGCAACATTCTATTCCGTTTTCGCCGGCTGAGTACGAGCGCGTCGTGAGCAGGGTTCACCTTACCGGTGGGAACCGGTCCAGTTTGACCGGTTACCGGTCAAACCGGTCCGGTCCGGTTCCGGTTTGGGCCGGTACCAAACCGGCCCAAATTCAAAATTTAAATTTGAATTCAAAAAAATAAAAAATTCCTAAAAATACTTCAAGGTGCGATGAATCTAATGGTGTCAAATTTTCTCAAAAATTCGTTCGTTTAACATACTTTTCGGGCATTTAAAGTTAAAACAAAAAAGAAAAAGAAAAAATGAGACGGCCCATTAAGGCCCACTTGGTAAACCGGTCAAACCGGCCGGTATACCGGTCCAAACCGGTTACACATGTGATTTTAAATTTGGATTTGAATTCAAACCGGTCAAACCGGCCGGTAAACCGGTCGGTATACCAGTACGAACCGGTTGAACTGAATTTTTTGAATTCAAATTTGAATTTGACCGGTTTCTACCAGTAACCGATCAAACCGGTCCGGTAAACCGGAACCGGTGGCCGGCGGTTTGGGTCAAACCAGTCGGGAAAAAAAACCTTGGTCGTGAGACGCCCGTCCCGCTTCCTCTCTCTATTTCTCTCTCTTCTGGATTGGCTTTCGCTGGCTACTCGCCGATTATTAGAATTGCTCTAACTTGATCTCTGAACCCGTCCATCGCCTGTAAACAATTCCATGTCCTGCCTGCAGAATTGATGGTGACGAGCCACCACTACTGCAACGCCCAACGGCATCGAACCGCTTGGACTTGGGCTGGCACTCGGCAATCTCATCACACAGCAGTCATGCATCCAACAAGCTAATAACCAGATGCGGGCGCCGCTGCTGTATGTGCGCAAGTGGCGCATCGCTGTGCAGAGATAATGGATGAGAACATGCAGTAGTGTGTTAATTACCTGATTGATTCCTGACTTGCTGATGGAGGCTGCAAGCTTCATCACGACATCGTAGACTTCCTTGTAAGTCACCCAGGTGTACTCACCTGCCTGCAGTCATTAGTTTCAGAAACCACTGCATCAGTTTTAAGCCACTTTTCCAGTGAACTAATCATACTATATTTGTTTACTTTCTTGGTTTTGACATCAGATGTTCAGATATGAGCATATATATACGAGCGAATTTAAATTAAACACAGCTCTTGACTTGTTCTATTCCATGGCATGTACGAAACTACCACCGTCATATCGACCGATCCGTCTTCGTAGACGACTGTCCATTTTCCCCGTGTTTGGCTAGTGTAAATGGAGGATGTCACTTTCGATGTCAAGTTTCTTTCAATCTCCCAACCGAATAATACTGGTGGTACTTGCTAGATAGCTACTCCATCCCATCCGTTTGAAATTATAGGTCATTTGACTTTTTTGATCTCCAAATCTGACTACTCATCTTATTCAAAAATTTATGTAAAATATCACTTCTTTTGTTGTGAGTTGTTTTATCAATACAATATCTTCAAGAATGACTAAAATTTGACAATATTTGCGTAAATTTTTTGAAGAAGACGAGTGGTCAAATTTAAAATTAAAAAAGTCAAACGAACTACAATTTAGAACAGAGGTAGTACAAGCTTATCAAGTCTAAAATAGCTACAGCTTATCCTTCTAACCACTGTGCGAAGCAAACGGTCAAAGAAAGAAATAAAGAAAGAAATGTGAAACGGGAATCTGCTCACAGTACTTCGTCCTTACCTTGCCGTCGACGACGCTCCGGCGACCGAGCATCGGGTTGTTGGGGTACTTCTCCACGGCCGTCCTGCAGGCCGAGTCAGAACTGGTCAGAACCCGATCAACAAGCAAGACCAGCCATGGCCGTACGGAGCAGACTCGTATGGTATGAGTATGGCCAGCGCAAACAAGATGATCGATCCGCATCCGCATGGAGATTGATCAACCAAAGCAGGACTCCCTCACACACGCGCGGCCCGCCGGAGTGGATTCCGGCGTAAAATTGGTTAGCCGGCCGGCGAGCTGAGACCTGAGGAAGATCGATCGATTGGCAACTAACGCCGAGAGAGCGGCGAAGAGATTGCTGGATGCCGATCGATCGGCGATCCATCATCACTCACTCACCGGAAGATGTCCCAGCAGCTGTGGAGCCCCGGCGGGGGCTGCAGGAGGCCGTCCTTGGCCCGCGCGTTCCGGTACGCCGGCCCGGCGGTCTCCGTCGCCGGCTCCACCTCCACCAGGTGCTTCATCTTCTCCGATCCGACGAGAGATCGAGAGGAGGAGCCGGAGGAGGGATGGGTCGTGGAGGCTGCCGTGTTACCTTGCTCGCTAGCCAGCTACCCAATGCGAGAGACCTGACTAGGGAGAGAGAGATATAGCGAGCCAGCCAGCCAGGCGACGGCGATGTCCCCTACGCTGACCGTTGACCTTCCCCTCCCTATCCGTCACGGCTCAAAGTCACATGGGCTTGCCGGCTTGGGGAGAAAGAAATAGAAACTGCTCAGGGCGGTAACAGGACCACCCACAAGTCCACAACGTACACGCAGTCGTACATGAACGAGTTATCCTGTAACTGAAGCAAACGGCCTTTTTGACTTGGGCATCGTCGACTTGTCATGCGGAAGCGGAACAGAGCTGAGGTCGCATTAGATTTTTTTTTTCTCGAACACGCACGATAAGGCGAGAAGCCATCTTCGTATGGATGAACTTAATGCGACTTTCGCTTTATCTTCACTGCATCCAGCCAACAGTATTTCTCTCTCACACAAAACCGGCCAGCACCAGCCAAACAGCAGTACTTTTCTCTCACAAAAAATCAACACCAACCATCAGCACTAGCCAGCCGAACACAGTCTATGACGCCGAGACGCGTGGAGGGAGAGGCTGATGATTCGATATGTACCGTAACACGTAACATGATGGATGCTGGATGAAGGGAACAACAAACTGCAAAGACCTGCGCGCGAGTACACAACGTACCACTGTCTGGGAAGAAGATTCGTGCGCGCACGGATCACACGACAGGTAAACTCGCAAAAGGAGCTTGCAATTCGTGTCGTACGAGTTGATTTACTGTGTGAAGACTGTTTATTATTTTTGCGTATAGGGCTTTTTTTTTGTATTTCGTATAGGGCTTGTTTTCTTTTTTGGTACACTTGGTATAGGGCTTGTTTGGATAAGTCGTCCTAGGAAAGCTGCCCGTGCCAGCACGCACCGCATCCGGGAGCTTGATTTCGTCGGCCTGGAGCCACGATCGCTGCCTGGCTCAGGACTGCAACAGAACAAGCACACAACCTTCGTGATTTCCTATATGAAATTGCTGAACAGTAGCCTTTTCTTTTCTTCTACCCAAGAAATTGGCAACTAGTAGCGTCCAAAAATAAAATTGATAAATAAAAGCACATGGTCAGGTGTAGTTAACATTTGCTGGAAAGAAAAAGGCAGGGCACGTTGGAGCTCGAAAGCACGTTTCACATGAAGCAACATTGAAATGACGTGGCAAAACACAAAATGAACTTCATTCTAAAGCAAACAGATCGACACAGCATTGAAATGTCCTCTGTTATTCTTCGTTGAACCGTACACTAACCTTCCTCGATCTCCTCACTGAACCCTGCATCAAATAGAGAAGAGAATAACAGACGCTGATCGTTTGCGTCCAAACACAACGGGAGATCACAGCGAGCACACCGCGACGCGCCCTTACGCTGAGCAGTCGAAGCCGGGTTTGGTCGGGATGAAGCCGACGGGGACCTTGCACGCGGCGGCGAGCCCGGCGGCGCGGCGGGGGTCCATCGCGCCGGCGGCCTTCACCTCCGACAGGACGCAGGCGCAGAGCGCGCGACGCTGCGCCGCCGCCGCCGCCGCGCCGCTGCCGCCCATGTCCCTGAGGTCGCCGAGGCCCGTGCAGCAGTTGGGCGACGCCGCGGGCGCCTGCCCGACCACGTACGGCACGCCCTCGCTGAAGGCCTGCTGCGCCGTCTCGCAGGCGTCGTGGTCCCGCGCCGCGGCGAGGACGGCGAGGAGCAGGGTGGCGGCGGACATGATCGCCGACGACGCGTACAGGGGTGGCGCCATTGGACTTGAGATGCTACGCGGTCGCCGACGAGGATGATGCGACGGGCACAGAGCTTTGGAGATTCTGTTTATAGTGACTAGTGAGATGGCCGGCAGGGCTGCAAAAGGAATGTATACTCCTTCGGACTAGCCAGTTGTAGTTTTTGCCGGCTTTGAATTCTTTCCTGTAGTTCGAACGGAAATCATTTGTTTCCCAAGGCAATAATACTATGGGATGGCAGGACGCAATGTCGAGTACTACGTCTATTGGGAGTATCAGTGAGGAACTTGGCCACCCAGGTTAGAGTCTCCGATTCAGCACTTTGTATTTCAGCGAATTTTGAGTGCAAATGCTCGGTTTGTGCCATGGACAAAGTCACAAAGGTGCAAACATCAAAATTGTCCTTACCAAGACACATCAGATCCCCACATTAACTCTTTGCACAAAACCAGTTGAAACCTGTTTTCATTAGAAATGCCTCCTATGGTTTGATGTTTGCACCTTTGCACCACATAAATCATTTGCACTCAAAACTTCCCCAAAACCCGCATACAACATTTCCAAGTTTCAAGAGAGAAACAAGATTCGATTTTATCGGATCTGCTGCTTGAGACACGATCTCGGCATGGGGCGGAGCCAAACTCGCCCAACCTGCTCAAGCCACGCGCCCACGTCACGCCGCGTGAAGGGCCATGTGAACTATAGGTAGATAATTGATGGCACATATCACCAGCATACTGATTGAGATAATGAACTAGACATACACACCAGCAATAATCAAGTTGGTACTTGGTATAATAAGCAATGACTAACATGGCTACGTCTGTTCTAATGAAAATGACCAAGCTGTTTAGTATTACAGCACGAGGCTATGATGAGCTACTGAGCTAGTTAGCAGCAGTCTTTGAACTCTAATAACTATCTATTGATCTACCTGAATCACTTGTTGGCTGCAGTCCGGGGTGCGAGCAAGGAGCCAAGGACTCTCATGGACTCATGGTTCAGGCTACAGACCATACGGGCATAAAAAATTTCAAAATACGACTATACGAATGAGGAAACTCTGAAATTTGAGACTTCATGTCATGGCTGACCCTTTGACCAGGATTTGCAATTGCAGAGAGCACACAGCACAGCACGATACCCAACCGACTAACACAAAACATCAGTGCATATTACCACTACATTCTCAACTCTCAATTATCAACAGCCTTCAGTCCCGCCAATCTGAAAGACACTACAAGGAGCAACCCCAATTCGCTCCAAAGGCAAACAAACAATAACCCTCAGTTTTTTTTTGAATACGAGAGCTCTATGCAAAATCAGTAGAGAAGAGGACGACTAGAAATACAATTTAACGAGGCGAAAGCCGAAGGAAGCAATTCTGTTATGCCTCCCTCATTTGAGATTCAATAAGTCACTGTCACCTGCCCTGCAGTATACTCAATTGTTCTATTTTTATGATAATCAAAAAAATAACCGCATGTGTTCCCTCTAGCAGCATGAAATTGGAGAATCTAGGCACCAACGCAAGTAAAGATCGTCGAGAAGATGCTACGAAGTCTGAACATTCTGAATCGAGTGGTTTCAACTCAATTTTATTCCCAAGAGAACAAAGCAAAACGCATTTTTAACGGTACATGTCACACCGCCCTCGCACAGATTGCGAACACGGATGGCATCACGGAACGGATTCAGCAGCATAATATACACGCGGTTCCCGTCGCCGTCCTCACCTCGCGGTCAGCGGCGGAGCAGGAGCAGTTCAGAAATCGGAGCAGCGGCCGCCGCGCTCCCAGTCGCCGTACCGCGTGGGCTCGGGCCCGCGCGGGCCGCCGATCTCGCCGGTGGCCTTGTTCACGTGCGCGCCGCCGCCGTCCTCCTCCTCCTCCTTGCCCTTCCCTTGGCCGGCGTCGGCAGCGCCCTTCTCTCCCGCCGCTTCCTCGCCCCCCGCCTTCCCGGCGGCCTGCGGCGGCGGATCCGGCGCGGAGCTGGAGAGCGCGAGGCGGAGGAGGAGGGCTGGCGCGGAACAAGGAGGCTGGGACCGGAGGGAGAGCGCGGAGGCGAGGCGGCGGAAGCCGTGGCTGGCCGCCATGACTCCGGCTTGGTCTCGCTGCCGTGCGGTTGCGAGTTGCGACGCGGCGCCGCCTTCTCCGTCCAGACCAGCAGCCCTCGCGTGGCCTCGCGTGCGCGATCGAAAAAGAAGAAAGGGGTGGGCGGCGCCGCGTGCGCGGTACGTGAAATGTGGCCCGCCCTCTCTCAGGCCCAGCCCATGCGATGGGCTCAGTTCGAAACGACCCATTAGAGAACGGGCCCTGCGCGAAGTAGTTGTAGAGCCCTGCCCAAAAAGCCTTAATAGATGAAACGGGCCATTTGTGCCATTGTGGACCGAAATAGAGGGCATTGTTTTCGAATTTCAAATCCAAACAATGGTCATTTTCATAAGAATCGTCCGTTCGGTCTCACTTCTGGTCCCACACCTTTGACCGCGAGAAAAAAAAACACCTTTGAAATGTCACCGGCTGCAACCCACAGAGAGACACCGATGTGCTATAGCTTTTTTTTTTTTTCTGCAGTGAGGTGGATCTCTGACGACCAAATTAATTTGGAGATGGGACGCAATAAAGCCACAGATTTTCTCGTCGTCACCATCGAGCAGGCGTTCTCGCGAGCTTTGCTTGCTTGGAGCCTAGTGGCCTAAGCCGTGTTTAGATGTTTTATAAAAAAATTTTGCGATGAAATTTGTTAATTTAAAATACTAAATAAAATATATTTATAAAAAAAATTCCCGCGCTGCAATTGGGGTACCGCTAGAAGAATCGATCCCGCGCTGCAATTCGGCTACGAGCCTACGACACACCGATCGATGCGGCGTTATCCGACTGAGCTCGGGATCGACGTTCATAAATGTGGCGTGTGGCCGACGTACGGGCCGCGATGAGAACCGCGCGCGGTGTGGCTGCCGGCCGGCAAGACCGAGCTCTCACCGCCGCCGCCTGTAGTTTGCCCCTGATGAAGCTGCTGCTGCGTGCCGGGCCATGCCGGCCGAGCTGAGGTTGGTGATGGGAATAGTACATCGTTGAGCTCGCCGGCGAACGGCAATCCGGTTTGGAAGTTCCGCAGCGCCACGGCCACCGTCATCATCAATTCATCATGTGTCCGTTTCCATAAAAGATAAAGGTAACGTCCATACATGTACATAGGCATGCAGATGCAACCTGAAAATTAGAAGATTTGTCCACCTTATTCTCCCTCGTTTTTCTTCTCTCTTCTTTTCTTCTTCCTCTTCTTCATTTCACGCCAAGTTTTGAGAGGGGGTGTTGCTGAGCCCCGACCACCTTAGATCCGCCCCTGCCTTAATTAGGCCCTTTATTGGAACTTTTTTTTGTTAGGATTCCATCCTAGCCCCTATGGTCGGCCCTCATCCCCTCCCTCACCTGGCGATTTGCATGCATGCATGGAGATGGTGCCCCTGCGGTCCCCCCTCACCCTCATTTACTGCAGATTAGGGGTACTTTTGTACTTTGTGAGCTTTATTTAACGATCTTTAGTCTCTCAAATCAAACAGGATGAGACTTGTAATTTTAGCCAAGGACTAAAATAAGTCCAGAGACTTATAGTAACCAAACAGGATCTTATGAACGTGGTGTGTGCTTTCAACTTCCGTTTGCTTTCGCCCATACTACTATTCTAGGAGGTTAAGGGTTTGACTAGGTGCAGTTGGCTATAGTGCATCCTTAATTGACATAATAGTGCCTCACGGAGAAAACATCAACTGGTACTCGAGTCAACTTCAATGAGTTTTATCCTTGTTAGGATTTTAATTTCTAAGGCGTCAGTTCTTTTGACTAAAGAGTGCGATATGAGGGCCTACCTTGACCATTATCGTTATGATGCAAATTTTATTAGAATTTTAATCTCGTCAAAAGATATGTCATATGGCCAGCCTAGTGATTACAAAAGCCTCAGTAGCATCTTAAGTTCTGAGTTCGACTTCCCGTGAGAGAGCATATTTTAAGATTTAACAGCATTGTGTATTCAGTGGTAGACGATGTTCCCGTCGATAGCGAGACGCCTCTGGTGACTTTGTCAATCTCCAGAATTTGCCGGCGCAGTCTTCGAAGATGCTCGTACGGAAGGATACGTATATCTATATTCATAGGAGTGTGAATGTGCGCGCATTGCGAATGTCTGAATTTTACGGTGTAATCTTAAAAAAAATAGTGATACTGTCATGTATCTAAAACCTTACCGACTGCAGCACGAACCATTTCCGTGTCTTGTTCTCGTTGCGTCACGCATTTCACCTTGCAAGCGGTGAAATGATGAACCAGGCTGCGGCCAACGTCGGCCGCGCTGCTTGTGATGATGGTCTGGGTTTGTGCTAGAGGAACAAATTAAACTACAATTGGGGCCCGTCAGCTCGGGCCCTACCGGCCGAACGCATCCGCGGGCCGTTACTAAAGCCGGCGGCCGGCGGCCTGCTACTCAGAGCTCCTTTCCTTTCCTCATCGGCGGCGCCAGGAAGGCCGCCGCCCTGGGAGAGAGAACGAAACGTTAAGGGCACACGCACCGACGACACCGTCGGCGGCGGCGAATCTGCTCGTGCTACCGGCCGCGGGCAGGGGCCGGCGAGATCGAGATCGACGTTCTTGCAATGGCATCCGGGGGGGAAGAGTGAATCTTGGATCTTTGAAGGCAAAAGGCCGCTTATTGGTGCGCGCCCACCACAGCCTCACGTGACGGTACGGTGTGCTTTTTTTTTTTTTTGAAAAGATACGTGACGGTGTGCTCACTTTGCAAACTTTTCCGCCCACTCCCTTCCTCGCATCAAAAAAAAAAATTCCCTTCCTCGCATCGTCGACGACGATGGCCTCCAACTTTCCGGGCGGCCACCAGTCATGTAATAATTTGGCCCCCACGTGAACGAAGAAGCCTGTGGTGTTAGTTGTCTGATGTGGATTGCTGAATGTTCAGGGAGTGCTAGCTAGAAAGCCATAGCTCCACACAAGAAGCCAAGAAGTGCCGATCGATGATGTCAGCGTGTGTCGGCTGCAGATGTTTTTCAGACTGATGAGGTTACGTCGTCGTTTAAGAATAGAACGCGTGCATGAAATTACTAGCACTGCTGATTTCTCCATATGCATGGACGTGCACCAAAAGCTAGCTTAGTTAGCCATATAATTAATTAACTAATTGTGCAGTTATTACATCCAAGTAGTGATGACTTAAATCCAGTCGTTAAATTCACAATATATTTATTATAATTTGCATGTCTCCCATGCATATATATGACAACAGATACACAAGCATATGTATTGGTCCCTATATATAGAAGATAGATGTGTATAAGCAGTAGCAACAACTAGAAGATTGACATAACACTAACAGAATGCTATGTCTGTCTGAACTAGCCGTTTATTGTACATACCGTACATACACTATATATATATATATATATATATATATATATATATATATATATATATATATATATATATATATATCTTGATCACCAGTTGAGTGGTTGAGTCGTAGGTCGGATGATGATATGGTGGCCTGCTGCTGCTGCTGGATGGGAGTGTTTGTTCATCGATAAATCAATTAGGGTACATCCTCCTTCCGCCGGAGCCGGCCTCGCGCTGGCAGTTGAAGTAGACGGCGGCGACGGGCGGGCCGAGGTTGTAGAGCTCGGCGAAGTCCCTGGTGTAGAAGTTCTGGCGCCACCCGGGGGCGTACACCGTCTGCCGCCCCAGCTGCTGGAACAGCACGAACACGAAGCGGTGGATCCCCATCGTCGGCCTAGGGTTCTCGTAGCACATCACCTCTTGACCTGCATGAGTATTTATGCAGCCCAACAAGTGTAAATATTAATGCCTGCTGTGAGGATACAGATAGATATATATCTGTGTTGTGCCATTTTAATTGTAAGACAGAGGCAGCAGAGAGTGAGGACAGATTAAGACAGGGAGCTGATGGATGGCTCACCAAACGTTGCCCCGGTAGTCCCTGGAATATCAGTGACCAGCCTGCATGAGAAGACAGAGCAATAGCGTGGTGTCAATCCGTGGGCATGCATATGCCACCCTGCATCATCCATCATGACGACAAGATGTACGTGATAGCGCCTGTAATTGTGTCTAGCATGCACACTACATATGTACTGACAGAATATAATTAATCTGAACAAGAGCTAGCTTTCTTCATTATTAATTAATTACCAATGCAAATACTCCCTAAGGTTGGGGTCGCTTGGGCTCGGAGCATCCGGGTCGACCATCACCTGAAGAAGAAGAAGAAAACTAACAGTCACTGCTGGGACGATGTAGAAGAAAAGATCAGAAACCATGGGCGTGCACGCACGAGTGTGTAGAACGTCCTCATGTCGAGGCCGCCGACCTCGACCCTGGGCTGGTGCGTGACCATGGACGGCCTGAGCTCGCAGCCGTTGGACACGGTCCTGGTGCCGAAGCTGACCCTCAGGTTGGTGGTCCGGACAAAGGGGTCCAGCACGTCGCCCACAACCCTGCCAACAATCAGCGGGTCCCTGTCCCTGCGGCCGGCCATATTATATTCTCTCAAGATCGATCGATCGAGAGCAGGAACTAACTAATTGTTTGTGTTCTATTCCAAACAACTTAATTGGCTCGAGCTGGGTGATAGATGACCAGCCGGCCGGCTGCTGATGAGAGACCTTCAGCTAGCTGCTAGTAGCTGAGCTTCAAAGCTAGCTCTGGACTAGCTACTACTGGCTGCTGCTAGTTGGTGTCATGCTTGCATTGTGTCCCACAGCTTATTGCCACTTTATATAGGACTAGGAGTCCGTCAGCTCAGGGTTCGGTATCGATGGATCGACTTGCCTGATCGATGAGCTCACTGCCGCCGGGTGCTGAACAATTAGAAGAGCATGGCGTACGCGGGCTTTCCCGGGTCTGCTGATCAATGAACAGCAGAATCTATCTCGCGTCCCTTTCTATCTTCACGTGGACACATGTCGTACTCGCAGGTCAGGCATCGCCGACAGGGGCGGAGCCAGAAATTTGTTTTTTGATTATTAGGGGGAGCCAACCATACTAATTTATAAAAAAATTTATTCAAAATTTAAATATTCAATGCAAATTCGGGGACCATAGGGGGCCAAGCCCCTGCCCGCCCCCTGTCTACGCCCCTGATCACCGGCGGCTTTAATTTCGACGACGCACCCTGGCAAAGCAGTGGCGAGCTGATGAGCTCTCGATCTCCTATTGGAGATCTCAGATCTCTATCGATCGCAAGCACACGCACCAGCGGCGTCAGTGCTAGCTGCCGCTCAATTGCATGCGTGACCGGACGTGCGCATCTGTATTTATAAATTTTTATCTTTATCTTTATCTGAAGAATGGACTGTTTCTGCAGTACTTTGACTTTTGGTCCGTCTTGTGTGGCCAACAGATAGGGCCCACCTAAAATTTGATGATTTTCCGATTTCCGTCCATTGTGCATGTCTGAGCATGCATCGGAAAAGAACTTTTTCAGTCCGATAGAGTCACTTTCGTGCCAACAAGCAGGGAATTGGATGCACCTCGGCCTCCCAGAGCGCGGCCCTGACCAACTAGAGATGGCAGCGGATCGGGTTCGGTGCGGGTATCCGCGGGTTTCGATTTTTCGGGTTTCGGGTTTGGTGTTGGTTTTTCGCCCACGGTTTTCAGGTTCGGGTTCGGGTTCGGTTTCGGGTTCGGTTTCGGGTTTTGGTTTCCACCCGTGGATATCCAATGGATATCCGAAATAAATTATTTGGAATTAAAACTCATGTTTTATAATATGTTAATGATAATTTGTTTACTTAGACTATTAAATTTATTGAAAGTTGAGTCATGAAAATATTTATTATTTGTTGCATCTTGTTTATTCATGTGAATATGTGTATATTTATCTGCGGGTTTCGGGTATCCATTCGGGTTTCGGGTATCCATTCGGGTTTCGGGTATCCGCGGGTTTGGTTTTGGTGATGGATTTCCACCCGAATCGGTTTCGGGTTCGGGTTCGGGTTTCGATTTCGGGTTTCGGTTTTGGGTGCACGGAGACTCCACCCGATCCGAACCCGACCCGTTGCCATCCTTAGTGGGGGCGCGCCGTGAACAACCCCGCCCTACGCGAGTAATCGACCGTCATGGAGAGGCTGCACTGCATCTCCCTTGGCGTCAAGCTAGACGTCTGCCGGTACATGTGGGTGCTCTGTTCGTGCGAGAATTAGCATGTTAGGCGATGCTTTAACAAATCTAATTGTTCCATGTGGCTGGTTGATGAAGTTTTGATAACAGTGGGTTAATTGGTGTTAATTGTTGGTTAAGCGCAACAAGCTTATAGCTGATAATAATTACTGTTGCTAGCAGATGATAGATACAGATTAAATTTTCTTCTCGAACTTTTGAAGTTGTTGTCAAATTGTGTTTGTTGGTTAGTTACTGGTTAAGCGCATCAAGCTTATACTTCCTCTGTCCTAGAATATAGATATGCTTAGATTTTTTTCGAAGACAAACATTTTCAGTTTTGACTACAAATAGCAAAATATTATAGATGCTAATCTATATATATCTATGTACTATTTCTAAAGCAAGCAAATGTTTCCTTAGTCCATCTATCAGAACCCTAATCGGAATCCGGGCAAATCAATCGGAATCCTAATCGGAACCTGGACTAATCAGTCGGAACACAGACAATCAATGTTTCGCACAATTACGACACAACTTGTCTATGAAGTGAACAAACACAAAGTTGATGTATTATGTAGATCTATTATATTACCCGTAGCAACACACGAGCACTATGCTAGTACCTATATATTTCTAAAGCACGTAACATTTTCACATAAATTTTTTGATTTGGTCTGCTTTGTATCGTTGATATGGTGGACCTTAATCCATCCCGTATGCGAGTCGGACCAGTCATCCATCCATGACTCGATCACGTAGACCTACAAATTAATACATGGGTAACTATACATATGCGATACTTATATCAACTTTATCTGCAGCAAAATGCGCGGACATATTTATTGCCTAGTCGTCTATCCATCATCTCTTAACAAGCAGCAGCTGCTGGCCGCTGCTAGCTGCTGATGCTACGTAACCATCCGTCTCTTCTCCATTATTACGTTGCGTCTCGGACTCGATTGATCGAACAAGCAGCAACATGCTCGACCCACGGCACAAGCAATTACGGTCGAAGGAATGCCTGCCAATTACGCGGTGATTTAACAGTGGTGAACTGGTGATTCACACACAAATAAATCACATGCATGGCCCCTGTTAACTACTTGTGCTTAGCCTGATTTGCTCAGGCAGAGGCAGGATAGGGTCCTCCTCTGCCGCCGGTGTACGCTCGATACCATTCAGCGCATGCAGGCCTGCTAGCTAGCTGTCGATCAGTGGCATAAAGGTTCCCTTTACGTGCACGGTGACCATGGCCCTGTTTGGTTCCCTGCACGGGAGTACTAGAAAATTTTGACCACTAATTACGGTGATAAACAAAACTATTTTACAAAACAAACTTCAGAACCCCTGCGCTAAGAACCCTGAAGAATCTAATGAGACCTTTGACCGCTTGATTAGAGGATGGTTGCTGTAGCATCACTATAGCCAATCATGAATTAATTACCGTCATTAAATTCGTCGCGAAAAGTTACTCATATCTCTAAAAAGATTTTGCAAATAGACTTCATCTAGTACTTTATGCATGCGAGATTCTTTTTTCGGTAAAAGCGCGTGCTAGTCTCTAGCATGAACCAAACAAGGCCCATGTCCAAAGGCAAACAGGATCTGAACTTTGGATCGGATAGTCACAGGACGATCTAGCGAGGGATCGGAGGACCATTATTTGGAAAGGATGAAGACGACGCTTCACACATGCGATGTCAGATCAGTTGCCAAATTGAGTAAAGCGTAGACATGACGCACGCCCGTAATAGGTTAAAAGGTCTTCCGATCGTCGTTATCCCTCAAGAACCATACAAATTGTGCTTAATTTAATCAGGGAGAAGTAGTTTGCAAGTGATCGAGAATGCATGCATGCGCGCTAATACAGTGTCGGCAAGCTAAACCTACGACGACATTGAATTGACAAGATGCTTCATTCCACTTTCAATCTGATTACTTTCCCACAGTTTTCTGGGAGTGGCCAACACTGCTTTCTAGTACGTAGGTTTTGCTAACCAGATGCAAAATTGTGGATAAATGCATGCAAACACACAGGACGTACACTAGCTAGGACCACAGTACAAAATAGCCATGTAACTACATCAACTGGCTCCTCCATCGCATTACCTTTATTCTTCTTCTTCTTTTTTGCCTTCAAGGGTATATGGACCTAGAGGCTGATGATCTGACCTAATTTGAGACCCCCTAGATCCCAGTTATCACAACCGAGTGTTTGGATCCAAGAGGCTAAATTTAGCGTACTTATTGACATGCCAAATATTAGGATTAAATGTAGGCTAATTGTTAAGATAATTACACAGATGATAACTAATTGATCATTAGAGTACATTATCCCTTGATTAGCTCTCATTAGTTTATGTTTAGCCCCATTAGCATATTTAGGATTAAATTTTAGCAACCCCTGTTTTGCACATCCAAAAACCATACCATACATGTGCCCCATATCTCTTGCTTTTGTTTTTTGAGACAGCACAATAATCTCTTGATGCTGATATAATCACACGTCACTACCAGAAAACTGTAAATTCTTGACAGTGTAGAAGACTAAACCCAATCATTATTGCTTGTTTGCTTTAGTTCACATTATTAGTCGCTGCAGTAGTATCTGATCGTGAATGGAGCATCTAATCGTCTACATACATTTAGCCGACTTGAAAAGAAAGGCATCATCTATCTTGCTACGGCACAAACACAAAGTCTCAAGTCCTTTTATCTTGTATATATCCACATTTTCCATCTATCTTGCTAAGTGGCTAATGATGCTAAAGTTTCAAGGAATCATATTTACAATTACTTTTCACCTTCTTTTTTTTGCTACCACCTAGCCTTGTCCTTTTCAATTATACAACATCAATATCATCACACACATCCGTAGCTAAAGCAGGGTTCAAAATTTAGGCCAACATAAAAAATGTTAATACTCGACTCTAGCTGCCACACCCCCTAATAATAACATCAATCAGTGATTGTCTGTTCTAGCTGTCACCCCCTAACAATAAACATGTGTAACCGGTAATTGTTTTCATCCCAGATAAAATTCATTAAGAATTTTTAAAAAATTGGCCAATTTTCGTCTACCAGTTTCACCAAGCCTCTCTCTCTCTCTCTCTCTCTCTCTGGAAAACGGTAGGCTATACAATGAACCAAAGACTCAGCTACTATTCTTAAAAATTCAGAACAAAAGATGGCCTGCCAAGAAAGTGACTTGAGGTGTTTATTTCGTTGCTACTAAAAAAACTAGAAGTTTAAAAGCAAGCAAACAATATAATACCAGCTGTGCCCCAGATATATACAATCTAAACGAATAAATAAAATTGAAGTTACACATAGATATATGTGTGAATAATTTAGTAGAGGAATGATATGACTTTCAATGAAAAACATTTGATTACTTCCACTTCATGGCTGACCTATGGCTTTGTTAATTTGCACCACAATAATAGTCATGCTTTAGTGCAAATAGAGTTAAATACACCAGCGGCCCTCGAACTTGTCTCCAGGTGCCACTTAGGTCCACAAACTCGCAAAATCGAAATCTAGCACCCTGAACTTGTTAAGTTGTGCCACTTAAGTCCATACCCCTTGATATGGCGCCACGTGGCATGAATATATGCAAAAAACTCCTCCAAAGTTGCTATCTTCTACATTCACCCCCTCCCCCTCCCATTCTATCTCTTTCTCTCCCCCACGCCTCCCCTGCTTCCTCCGTCAGTGCGCCGCCGCCTTGGAGCTCGCCGCTGGCCACGCCCTCCAGCACCGAAGCCCACCCGGCGTGCGTCACGAAGGCGCCCACGGACGCGTGGCGCAGCACGGCCACCTGCGGCGCCCAGGGGACCACGCCTCTCTGCCGCAGCCACCACCTCCGCCGCCGGTCGTGACCCCGGTCTCAAGCTCCCCGGCACAGAGCCGGTCCCGCAGCCCCTGTCCTCCGCGCGGGGGCGGCCGTGGCGCGCGCAGCGGCAACCGCAGCGGGCATGGCGGGCGAGGCCGCCGCCGTTGCGGGTGCCGGGGCACGACGAGCGAGCCGGCACGGCCGCCGCGGAGCACGGCGGGCATGGCGGGCGTGGCGGCCACGACGCGCATAGCGAACGCGGCAGGCATGGCGGGTGAGGTGGCCGCGGCGGGCATGGCGGGTGAAGTGGCCGCGGCGGGCGCGGCGAGCGGACAGGCGTGGCGGGCATGGCGGTCCGCGCGTGCTCCGGCGAGGAGGCGGGGGGATGCCCAGATCCGCTCGAGCTCCGGCAAGGAGTAGGAGGGAGGAGGGAGGAGGGAGGGAGGGGCGCCGGCGAGGGAGTGGGCTCAGGGTTCCGCCGCCGCTTGTCGTCGCTGCTCGAAGGAAGCCGCGCCGGAGGAGGGAGGGGCTTGCTCGGAGGAAGCCGCATCGGAGGAGGGAGGGGCGGCGAGGCGGGCCGAAGCTCCTGCGGGGCTCGCGGCCGCGGCCGCGTGCGTGTTGTGGAGTAGCGTGCGCGAGGAGGGAGATGATACGAGCTCGGTGCGGCGGAGGGAGGAAGGAGGAGGAGGAGGAGGGAGGAAGGAGGGGGCGGCGCGCCGCCGCCACCTCCGCCATGCCATGGCCTCCACCGTGAGGAGGGGTGCGCCGGCACAAAGGAGGGAGGAGCGAGGAGGGGTGCGCCCGGCGGAGCTGCGCGATGGAGGCCGCGGTGGAGAGGAACGAGAGCGTGGCCTGGATCCGCCCCGTCCTTGGCGCATCGCGGCATCGAGCGGAGGAGCTGAGTCGGCGGGGCCGGCACACGCGCTCGGTGGCGGAGCCACCGGAGCAGTGAGTGGGAGGGGGCGGCAGAGGGAGCAGGGAGGGGTAGGGGCGGCGGAGGGAGCTAGGAGGGGGAGAGCGCGGCGGAGGGCGCAGGGGAGGAAGCGGCGGAGGGCGCATGGAAGGGAAGATGATAAAACTTAAGGGCATTTTTGCATATATTCATGCCCCTTGAAAGGGTATGGACCTAAGTGGCACAACTTAACAAGTTCAGGGTGCTAGATTTCGATTTTGCGAGTTCGTGGACCTAAGTGGCACCTGGAGACAAGTTCGAGGGCCGTTGGTGTATTTAACTCGTGCAAATATGTAAAACGTAAGTCATGCTTAAAGTACTTTCAATGATGAAACAAGTCGCAACAAATAACAATAATATTTACATATTTTTTTATTATGATAAATGGTCAAATATCATGTACAAAAGTCAATGCTGTCAAACACTTGTACAGAAGTTCTGAGATTGAGTAGTAACTACTTAATAAACTAAGTCAAATATGTTAACACTCGAATGCTGAACTTCAATTAATATGCCCAAAATGTTCCCACATTTTCAAGATGACTTGGGGATTAAAGAACCCATTTTCAAGTGAAATGCATCGCAGGTCCTTAGTACTGTTCCCACATTCTCATATGGGTCCACGAGCTCTCAAAGTGATCATTTAGGTTCTCTAACTTTTCAAGTTATCGTTCACTTGAGCTCTCGAAGGAACAGCTAGAGATGCTCTAAGCATCATATTTATCCTACTCATACCTCGTTTTTCATTTTTTTTATTTTTTTCTTAAGGAGAAAAAGAGCCAGCATTATGCATAATGCATTGGCTATTCGTTGTTGATCACGGAGAGCATACGTGCGTGCATGGATTTCCCAGGAACAAAAGGTCGTATAACCCTTTCTCCTCGTGCCTTTCTAATGACAGCACGCATGACGTTTTAGAATTCTCCTGCTCCGACCGGCCGACCGATCAACTGGGAGTATGTCGATGAGCTGCTTCCATGTGTGTTTGTGTGTCGCAGCGCGGCGCGTCCACCGTGCTGGATCAGCAGTTGAGGCAGCACGGCTACCTGGCGTGGGAGGATGCGTACCAATCGTTCTTGTCGCCCAAAAGAACCCGGCCTCCTGCATGTTTTCATGAAGAAATGAGGCGCATGTATATACAAATATTCATTTTCTTCGAAACACTGATGCAGACACTGGTATATTCTCACTGAAAGAATAGCACTGGTTAAATTTTGAAATATATTCAGAAAAATGCGAGTACTCCGTGCCGAATCAAAGACTCAAATCCGGGTAGGTAGGTTCCACCACAAGGAACCTTATCAGCTAAGCCCCGCGATTCGTATATGCAAGTATTCGTTTTACACAAAATAAAGGCATGCATATGAAGGTACTTTTTCTTACGAAATTTAAATGCACCAATATCAAATATATTCTGCAAAACATATTTTCATTTTCCAATCGCCATATGCTTTTTCATGAGTGGCGATGATTCTATATTGTTCTGCTTTTTAGTCCTTTTTAGTGACAACTCGTACATTTAGACCTGGCTGGACAGATAAGCTTGTGCTATTCCTGAGGTAACCGGAGCTGCATCACTTCAGCGAGGTATCCTTTACTACTAACTAACTGCCGGACGGAATCCTAAGTCAATTCGTGGAAAAAATTGCACCGCCACCTCTGCAGCCTTATCTCCGGTAGCTTTGGCGCCCCGGAGATTCCAAAGTTTGCATGAGGATAAAAAAAAAGGCATCATTTTGGTAACGGCCTGAGATCGGATCTAAAGCTCAAAAACAATGAAGAACATTGTTGGACAGGGACGGCCGGACGGGAGCCCAAGAATCGGATTGCATTTGCCTGGCATCCAACTGAGGATTGCATTTGCCTGGCATCCAACTGATGGGGACGGAGTGCCTAGCTGCTACTAGCTTTTACGTCATCGTCTTACCCTCGAACTTTGAGCACGGGATGATATGCCTGGTAGTCAACTAGCTTTCAGGGAATCGAGAGAAAAAATTCCACTGGAAGGCTGGATGTGCAGATGCAGGTCCGGTATGCAGTGCTCTTTGCAACTTGCAAGCAGGGGTGGATCTAGAAAATTAAAACAATTGAGGGTAAATTTCTTCTTCTTCAACCTTCAGCACTCCTAATAAGCTCCTTCCTGTGGCGCAAAAATGCAGGAGGGGCTCACTGCGCTGCACCCCTGATTCCAAGTCGTTTTTGGAGAAAATGATAAATCAGAAGTACGCATAAATCATATTAGATATCAAACGATATGTGTGCCAGATATACACCACATGAAGATATATATATATATCGGAAATTACCAGCTACAACGGTGGGTAGCTACCCCCACCGCGCAGGAGCCTTAGATCCGGATCGGACGGCAAGCTCCCGCAACAATTAACGTACCCCATGCGATGTCATCACTGAAATCACTGACCTATAATTTTGAGTGTCTGACACAGAGTCAGTAGGTGAGGGGGAGGACATCGCCTACTACCATTTTTTTATTCGCCTAGTTTTTTGACCCATGCACGAGCGCTCCTCCGGATTAGCAGTTAGCGGTCGGTGTTATTCGCCTAGTGGGAAACGAGTCCTCTCCACGCCGACAGAGCATCGCTGTGGGCACGCCAGCTGCCCCCACCCCCCCACACACACATTCATTTTTTGCACTGACTCCAGCAGTGGAGTTGTACTGCAGTACGCGGCGGCACGCCTCGCGCTGCCCCCAGCTTTGGTCAACTCCCCCCTCCCCACACCCCCCCCCCCCCGCTGCCTCCATGCAAGCCGTTCGCCTGCCCGCCCTGCCTGCCTGCAAATCCAACCAATGCCCTGCGTTCCTCTATTCCAACTGGCCAATCAAGTTTAATCCCACCTCCACAAAGCAGGTGCAGCGCGGTAGCTGTGTAAAAACTTGACGCGCATTTAACCCGTATCCTGTGCATGTACTCCAATTTGAGTGGAGGCCGGTGTAATGTGGCCCACTGCATTCAGTTTTGCTTGCCACGACGAAGATCGGTGGCATTGATTGCGTATCCAGCATCATGCACGGCTCTGAAGAATTTGAACTTGGCATTTACTTGTACGTACATCTTCGTTCACCATTTAGCCCGCCGTATAGAGAAATGTCTAATCTCCACGCTGCTGCCACACCGTCTCTTTACTTTGACCTCGACAGGTACAGGAACTCCACACACAAGAACAGCCTCAAGTTATGGCAGCTACCCACCCGGCAAGATGGCGCTACCAATCTTGTATACTCCCTCCTTCCCCGTTTATAAGGCATGGTGGAACATGACACGGTCTTCTAAACAACACTTTGACCATTTATTTATCATATATTATATCACTTTTGATTATAAACTTATAATCATTGTAAAATATATTTGATTATGAATCCAATCATATGAAATTTGCATTATAAAAATAAAAATTTAATAGTCAAATTATTGGTCAAAGATGACAAGGTTTGAATCTTGATATACGTGTATGCCTTATAAACAGGGAAGGAGGGAGTATAAGCCAGCTGTTGCTTTTCTCAGTCAGGCATGCAGCGAAAGCTCAGGGACGGAGGCCAGGTAACCCCCCCCCCCCCACTTCTCATTTTGTGGGTGTCTTTTTTCGCCGTCCACATTTCCTTACGAATCAACTGCAACCGAGGCCATAAGCAACTCCATGTCCACAAATAGGCAGGTAAAGGAAAGTGAGCAAAAATTTACAGAGGTCTTGGTGATTCATCCGCCATGGACGAGTACAACGCCAGCGACCACATGCAACATCACCAGGTTTCTTTTCCCCCCTAGCGGCAGCAATAGTTGTTGACGTTGAGGTCGACGATACCATTGACGTGCAGAGCTACTCTTTTAATTCTGTTTTGAGTATGTTCTTATTCCTCATATTTATAATTGCAGTTCCACGGCATGCAAGAAGGTTCAGAACCAAATCCAAGTACAACAATCCGTGACGACGGCAACCCAGGCAAGCAATTCAATCCACGGCACCCTGTTGATTTTGGCCGTGGCCTAACAGAATCCCCCTGTCCAAAAGGTTGGAAACTCCCTTTTTTTTACCAAACTTTTTGTTTAACTGCCGTCATAATTTTTTCAGGTTGGAAAAGGCTGCATCGACACCAACGTTCTCGCAGCAACAACTACGGCCGAAGCCTTACCCGGCACCTCCAACGTTAAGGTATGGAAGATTACCTACAAATTGCAGTGCACATCGCCGCTGCCACCGTTACGTGCGCTTACTTGCTATTTGAACAGGAGGACCAAGGTAGCCAGCACCCTGATACATATACGGCGAGGCTAAAATGCAATGAGGTGCATCAAGGCGCATTTGCTAGCAAATGCACAGACCCTCTACCGGATTCGCCAACCAACCACAGCTCAATCCCGCCACCCACCAGGAAGCGGCATGCAGAAAATCTTTTATTGATTTGGATAAAAAAAATATAATATCTCTTCAACCGTAGCTCCGATTTCAGATATATTTGCATCAGGTCGTTGGAAAAAAAGGTGCTTAACAAAACGAGATCTATGAAGACTATATTTGATGAACTTTTTTTTTTCAAGTATGTAATTGCAACATCACGATACTATGAGTTCCTATCATAGCTACATTACAATTGCAACTTGACTGTAGCGTAGTTAGCACTAGTTGCGACCACTTAGAATCTTGTTTTTGGACAATTGCTACTGGTTTCAACTAGTTACAACCTAGTTGCAAGTCTAGTTAGTGAACGTTGCAACAAGGTGCATTCTTTGTACAAAATGCACTTATACCCTGCAATTGCAATTGAGAGACTACATCAATTATAACAGGAAGAATAGACCAACTACAACTAGACGGAACTAATTACAACTGGACACAAACCGGTTGCAACTCGGACTGGCCCGGTTGCAACTGGACGCGAACCGTTGCAATTGAACACAATCCAGCTGCAACTAGAACAGTCACAGTAGTTGCAACTGAGAGGGTGTGTGCATTCTCTATACAAAATGCACCCAGGTGCATTATACCATAACACTATATATATAGTGAATAGCTGGCGCTGTTAATCTACATTATATTATGAACCTGGTTTTTTGTTAATTTTTTTTAATTTGTCTTATCCTTACGTTCTAGGCTGCACGTGGCCACAATCCAAGGGGCCATTTGGCAAATGATGATCACCACGTATCTATAAAACCTATATAGTTAGTCCCCACTAAATATTTCTCTTAACATGCAAGTTGTCCACCTCAGCAATGCACTTTTACTTGCAATTAAAGCTCACTAGCATTTTGTTATCCACGTCAACATGTCGTGCAATCAACTAAAATTCTATAAAACCTATATAGTTAGTCCCCACTAAATATTTCTCTCAACATGCAAGTTGTCTACCTCAGCAATGCACTATTACTTGCAATTAAAACTCACTAGCATTTTGTTATCCACGTCAACATGTCGTGCAATCAACTAAAATTTAATTATAATAGTTTATTTATTTATAGATTACTTCATCCGGCCAGGTCAACATGTGCATCACTATTGACATCTATAATAATTTATTACTATTTCTCAGTTCTATCAATCAGCCACATCACCTTTGTTATTGTAACCATCCAATCAACTTCGTGCACGTCTTATATTCATGAAATCCATGTCGTAGTCGTTTCTTTCTTCTCTAGCCAAAGAACTCAAAAGTCTATTATTTTTCATTCAAGAAATTTCTCATATGGCTTTCAACGTAATCTCTACAAATGCACCGTTTATACGAGTTTTTCTTTATTAAAAAATCTATCTTTTTTTAGCAAACTCGATCTAAGTTTTTATTTGTCTTACTACATGCTCTACATAATTTTTTATTTAAAAAATTATTATATTTTTATTATAGTTTATCGAAAATCTATCTCAAACCCTGCAGCAACGCACGGGGAATCGTGCAGTACAAGAGATGATGATGAGAGTCGCCTTGGCTGGCGTAGCTTCTTTCCTTCGGACGCAGTAACGGTGTGCCGGCCCACAATTAGCACCCGAACCAATACAAAGTGACGGTGCTGGAAAGAGCAGGCCGCGTCTGGTAAAAAGGCCTAACATATTCAGCCCAGTACGGCTTGGTCCGTGCCCAATTGCACTCGGCACGCGGACGGGCCGCGGAGGCCGCACCCACCTCGGAGGAAGGAAGCGAGAGGAGCAGAAGACCAGACGGGCGCGCCGCCGCCGCCGGTCACCGTGAGATCCAGGCACCAGATGGAAAAAGTCTATATAACCCCCTCAAGTTGATGTCTGGAACACTTAACCCCCTGAACTCAAAAATCGGGTATTTTACCCCCAAACTTTGCAAAACCGGACAAATCACCCCCTGGGGTGGTTTTGTGAGCAGTTTTGCCACCGTGGCGCACATGTCGACGCCACATCATAGAACACGTGGTATGGTCCCACCTGTCATGTCTCTCCCACTCTCTGCTCTCTCCCAGGCGGCAGATCCCCCGCGCGCACCCGGCGGCGGCGCTCCCGCTCCCCCGAGCGCATCCGGCAGCGGCGCTCCCGCGGAGGCGTGCGGCTCTACGCTAGCTCCACTTGGAGGCGTAGCGGAGGAGGATGCGGGCCTGGGCGAGGCGGTGGTGAGCGAGGGTGAGAGGCGCACGGCGCGATCGAGTGCGGCGGCGTAGTCGAAGCACGGGAGGGGAGGGAGGACCAGGCGGGTGGCGATGCGGGAGACGAGGTCGGCGAGGGTGGGCGCGGAGCAGAAGGCGGCCTCGACGAGGGAGAGCGGGACGCGGTGGGAGTGCTCGACGAGCAGGGAGCAGGCGGCGGCGAGGGTGGGGAGGAAGGCGGAGCCAGGGGTGGCGAGCTCGCCGTCGGTGGCGTACTTGGCCATGCGGAGCGCCTCCTCGGCGTGGGTGGTCGAGAGGACCCCGTGCGCGAGCCATCGTGGCCTCCTCCTCTGCGCTGCTAGCCCATGCGGCCCCCTCTACCGCCATGCCAGTCACACGGGAGCAGGGCGAGCCGCTCCGCCCCGGCCGGGCGTGCAGGAGCCACTCCGCCATCGCTGCGGCTGGGCAAGCGCGCATAGGAGCCGCTCTGCAGCCGCCGCCGCCGCCGCCGCCGGGCGCGCGCGGGCGAGCGCTCGCGGGAGCCGCTCCGCCGCCGTGGCCGGGCACGGGGGAGCACGGCGAGCCGCTCCGCCGCCACCGCGGCCGGGCGAGCGCACGCAGGCAGTGGGCGCGCAGGTGGCGCCGGGGAGCGGGCGCCCAGGCAAGCGGCGCCGACGGCGAGCGAGTGGGCGGGCGGCGGTGGGCAGGACCGCAGGAGTTGGGGCAGGGTGTGAGAGAGGAGAGAGAGTGGAGAGAGTAAACGCACACGTGGCACTGACAAGTGGGCCCTAGAAGCGCCACGTCAGCAAAACCGCCCACAAAACCACCCCAGGGGGTGATTTGTCCGGTTTTGCAAAGTTTGGGGGTAAAATACTCGGTTTTTGAGTTCAGGGGGTTAAGTGTCCAGACATCAAACCTGAGGGGGTTATGTAGACTTTTTCCGCACCAGATCGACCGAGGTAGAGAAGTCCTGGACCGGATGAGGAACGAGATCCCGGTGATGTTGAACCGGACGGTAGAGAGGAAGGGTCTCCGGCGGCCGCGCGTACGTGCAGCGATCTCGGTTCCACGCCCCACGCGCGCGCGCGCGGCCGTGTTCCGTACGGACCTGCCGATCAAGAGGAAACCCGGCCGGCAGCTGCGTCGTGGCCGTCGACTGGTCCAGCCGGCAACCCGAAACTGGAACAGCTAGCTTCCGTGCTGCTTCGACCACACGAGATCGCGCGATTAGAAGAAGGTTCAGAGTTCCGGCCGGTCCTGTGTTTCTCTCTAGAAAAGAAAAGGCACCCTGCACGCGCCGTGATCTTCATTGAGGTCGACAGGGCTTTACTGCTAGCCACCAGTGATCTAGCTGCATGCATGGATGGATGATGGATCCGAAGGATCGGAGTTTAAATCCTGAAACTAGCTAGAACCGGCCGGCGACTAGTCCTCTGAAGATCGACCGGCCCCATTTTCTGATTTTCCTCCGTCTCCGTTCAACGGCGATTTGCCTGCTGTTCCACCCGCACGCTGCGACCTTTCCCTCCCTGCTGGGTCCCCTGTCGCCCAAAAGACAACTCCACGCATGCAGGAGAAGCCAGTGGGCGCTGGTCAAATCATTGTCATCTACCTATAAATTATTTGTCCCTGCAGGGGAGGTCCGATCCGTCCATGACATCGAATTAACAAGCTGCATGGTGCTGCGAGGAGCTGGAGCTTGGGTAAGCTGCAGCTCGATCGATATGGAAGGACGGCCGAGAGGCGGCGGCGGCGGCGGCTGGTCGAGGCCGCCGGCTCCCCCCGCGGCGGAGGCCACCAGGGCCGCCGCCGGGCAGCAGAAGGTGAAGGTGAAGCACATCGTCACGAGGGAGGTGAGCACGGACCAGGCCAACTTCAAGGACGTCGTGCAGAGGCTCACCGGCAAGGACTCCGACGCCGCGCGCGCCGCGGTGGTGGCCGGCGGCGCGGGCTGGAGCGGCGGCGGGAGTTCTTCTGGTGTGACTTCCGGTGGTGCGACCGGCATGGTGCTCGCGCCGGAGGAGGACACGAAACGGTGGTGGTGCGGCCCGTGAACGGTCTCGCATGGCTGCATGGGGTGCATGCAGCCATGATGGGCCATCAAATGTTCTTGTGAGTCCTTTTTTTTTAAAAAAAATCTGCTGCTATACAGAGAAGCAAATTGAACCATTTTTTTTGCCAGTGATCGAACGGCGTCCGAATGTTTGCACAGCTGCCATACATGTTGGCTGTAATTCAATTCCTTTTCTATTTGGACGTGTAACTATATGTATATGCATGATTCTTCTTTAAAATATCTAGACATGATTCTGAATTTTGACGATTCTTGCCATCTCATTCCGCCAAGTCCCATAGGAATTTAGAGGAGCAATTTGCTGGTTTAATTTCTGCTTCAACCATACTCCTATTTCATTACGACTTACCAATCCAAACCATAGATTGATCTAAAAACAAACAAATTGAAAGGACAAGCAATACCAATGTGATTATGTGATGAGCACAAGTATCATTGATGATGTGGCTGTGAAGTTGGTGCAGGACTCCAATCCAGTTTTCAAAATTCAAAAATCCTAGTGTCCACCTATTGAGATGTGTAAGTGTGTGCATCCCTAGATAATAGCTCATGTCAAAAATCAATCAATTTCCCCAACCCGTGCGTGCCTCAGGCCATGCTTGTCACCCTAGAATGAATGGGGTGCAAAGCTGTGCTAAGCTGCATGGCTGCATGAGATGAAATTTATTAGAACTTCTTCCAGGTCTGTAGTACAACTGGGCCAAGACTGGGCCTCTATGAGACTAATGAATGTCTCTAAGCATGGGCCAAGTAACCCCAGACCCAAGCCTCGTACGTCCCATAAGATTCAAAGTCCCCGATCAAAAAAAGTAAAATAGAATCTTAAGCCAAAAGTTTGACTGAGATACAACGGTAGTAGCAAGTACAGAGAAGAAGTTCTAGTAATTTTTAAGCTCGAGATATGCATCGTTTTACTGCTTAATTGGTAGGGTCAACTTGACACGGTGAAGTTATTAGGGGCTCATTTTAATTAATTGGTTTATTTAGGGGCAAATGGATGTACCAATTTGGAATGAACTATTTTGGTTTAAACATCACTATTTTCCGCTATGCATACTGTAGTGGAATGAACTATCAACTCTACATGGACTCGGAAAGTGATGCGCACTCTTCTAGTTCTCTTCACCATTTTATAAATCTCGAGTGCAACAACCACAGCGTTGATTGGACGAAACCCTAGAAATCAGAATTATTGGGAGTTACCTTTGTCCGGTTTCCCCAACCACCAGAATTATTTGGATTCAATCACCCTGGCAAATGGGGCGGAGAATTTGCAATGAAGAGGTTCCTAGCATTATCCAGCAACTTGATGCAACATGCCCCTGACCCCTGTTATTAGGTATACCGGGACGGGGACTAGGTGAGGTGACAACTAAATGAAACAGATCCTTTCTTTTCTTCCCTTCTTTATATGCCCCCACCGTACCTTTTCATCAAGAGCGTGTTTCTTGCAGAACTCTACTCTCAACTCTACAAAAAAAAGCAACTCCGCATGTGTCTCATCGTCACTACTTCGTTGTGTTTTGTGTTACCATAAGATTTGCTGATGCGATGAAAGTGAAATGTGGTTTATTATTTTATTTTCTACAGCGCAAAGCGTTCCTATGAAAATAATGCATGTTTTCAATTTTTACCCAAAATTAATTAGCATGGATATTAAAGCTAGCGCTACGCGCAGGGAATGGGTCCAAAAAGATATAGTTACCACTGTTGTACACTACCCGAACATTATCTCGGCTATATATAGCACACAAACTTTTGTACTTTTCCAAGATTTTGTGAATTTCCTACGTCGCGAAATTAAAGTAATCCACACCTTCGCAAAAGAAAAGAAAGAAAGTGATCCCAAAATAAAAAGTAAGTTTTCAGAAAAAGTTGTAGACATAAATTTTCATTGAGATGAGGCTTCCCACGGTTCTCTCACCTTCACTGTGAACAGAGTAGCTTGCTATGATGTGCGGTGGCTATTTTCCATGTGCTTGGTCTCATCAGTGGAGGTGGAGAGTAGTTAGTTTGAAAGTGATCGGGTGCTCTAGCCTAAGAGGGGGAAGGGGTGAATTAGATACTAATAAAAACTTGACCTATGGCTCCAACTAGTTTGCACAAAACTTAAACTAATTCAAGCTATCTAGATGTGCAACTAGGTTGTTCTAGTGTGAAACCCCTATCCCAAAAGAGTTATGCACCCTATAGCCTTTCCTAACAAGAAACTATTCTATGAAAGTAAAGGCACAAATGTTGTAAGAATTAAATGCGGAAGCTTAAAGAGCGGGATAGGAGATAGCAAACTCTTGACGCGGGTGTTTATCCCGTGGTTCGGTTAGCCACAAAGTCACACCTACATCCACGTTGTTGTAGCACTCACTAAGAGTATTGCTACTCGGCCACCAAGTCTTTTCCGTGAACACAATCACGGTCACCTTGGCCCCGGGTTCCACTAAGGAGCTTCTCCACAAAGGATGGGGGTCTCCACGTCCCCCGTACAAAGATGTCGTCGCCGCTCCACACCAAGTTGGAGGGTCGATGACGTTGCCGGCGAGCTTCACGCTCCAAGGTGCCGGCGCACCAAGCTCTTATTTTGGTTCGCTAATGAACCACAGCACAAAGGCTCGAAGCCTTGCAATCTCACTCACTAAGAGCTAATTCTTTACACAACACTCTCAAAGTGTGCTAAGGGCTAAGGATATAATCTTGATGCTCTTGTATGGCTTGGAGATGTTCTTGGGTGTCTGTGGGATGTCCAGCAACTCCAGCAAACTTCAAATGGCCGGGGTGAGGCGTATATATAGGCCACCAAGTCTTGTAGCCATTGCTCCAACGGTCAGCAGAAAATCTGCGTATCATCGGATGAACCGATGCCTCTGGCTGGGGTAGCGTCGGTTCATCCGGTCACTCATAACCCGAAGTAGCTGTTGAACTCCTGACAGCTAACACAGTGACCACCGGTTGAACCGATGCTTAGCCGTCGGTTAAACCGGTCACTCGCAGCACTCAACTCTTCTGCTGACGTCATTACACCGATGGTATGCACCGATGCATCACCGATTCATCTGGTGCTGAAGAATCTTCTTCTGGGCACTTTACATCGTCTCTGGAATATAGTATGCCCAATGCACTGATGCCTTTCGTGGATCCGTCGGTTCAACCGGTGCCTCACAGGCTTGCATCAAAAGCCAGGCCATCGGATCATCCGACAACCATCGGATGCACCGATACCTATAGCATCGGTTCTTCCGGTGCTACTGGAGTATCTCTGTCTTGATTTCTTTGACTTGGATTTCTTCACGGACTCTTCAATTCTTGTCCTTTGAACCACCGTAGGGGCGGCCCTTCGGGCCTTGCTACGCCTATTTACTTCATCCCTGGGATCTAGAAATGTTCACTTAACAAAAGTATTAATCACATTGATTGCGTTGTTAATCGATCACCAAAATCACTGGAAATGGCATAAATGGTGCCATGTTCGTTTCATAGTTACCCCCCAAATAGTCTCCAAACGAGGGAAACTGTGGTAACACAATGATCACACACCGAAGAGCGAGTCAAAAATCAAGGCTGCTTTTCTACCTTTGGAACATTCTAAACCACCACTTGCTGACAGAGCCATGCCCCGGCCCCTCTTGCTTCCAAACCACCACCCGATCGAACGCGCCCAAAAGCAAAGCCTCCAGATGACGGCGAGCCGGGGGAGGATACGGACACCGTCAGAGCCGTCGAGACCATGGCAGGTTCAGAATTTTCATGGTCCGGGCGATGGCGAAAAGGCTGGAAAACACGCCGCCATAGTCCGGGCCACGCTGACCGTCGGTTGCGAGAGGTACGTTGTTGGAAGATCCTCGAAGACTAGCACCATCAGCAAGCGTCTTCGTCGTCCTCCTCATCATTCATAAATCGTCCTCCTTTTTTTTAATAAAAAAAACTTTCCTCTCGTTTCCAAGCAGGGACGACGACGACGACAATGAAAGAAGAAGAGCATCTGTGCTAGTGCCGCCGTTCCACACCGCCAAATGGGAGAAGAAGAACATGATCGACGAAGCTTCAACGCTCGCGTTGTACGTGCCACTAGCCCACTACAGGCCTGAGAGTCCGCACGTAGCAGGTAGATATGAGAGAGAGAGAGAGAGAGAGAGAGAGAGAGAGAGAGAGAGAGAGAGAGAGAGAGAGAGAGAGAGAGAGAGAGAGAGAGAGAGTTGCTGCAGCCAGCAGGACACAGCATATCATGCAGGAGAGAGGTCGATGGATCATAATCGTACCCCGACCGGCATCTCGCTTGAACCCAACCACCACCCGACCGATGGAGTCCCGCACGTCATCTCCGACGATCCCGTACGTTCGGCGCGCAGCAGGCGGCATGCGATCCGCAACAATATTTTAACGGTGTCAACAGCGACACGATCGAACTGATGACGCGTACTACCCAACAACCCCCCTGATCAGCCACCAAGTCTCGACGAGGAGGGTAGTAGGGTTGCCGAGGGAGCCGCGGCACCCTGGGCCCTGGAGCACGGGAGCTAGCCGCTCTCCCGTCGACACCCCAATCATGGATGCGTTCGTGCGTGGCGTGGCAGTGCCAGTCCGCGTCGCTCTCCTAGTCTCCTAGCTAGTCTCCTTTAATTTGCGGGTTCTGCCTGTGGTGGTGTCGCGTTCGAAAGCAACGCCGGGCCGAACGAGCGCACAGCAGTGCCGTGAGGAGCTCGCGCGGCAAGCAGATGCCCGGTGCCACTGGCTGGTGGCTGGTGCCGGCGGCGGATTGCATTGACCAGTCGGCGCCGGGGAGCGGAGAGCGACGCCGGCGGCGAACTGCTGGCCGGGTCGGGCCTAGGGCGTGCAGACGTGGACGACGGAGCTGCAGCTGCGTGAGGTGATCGAGGCAGGAGTACCGGCCGGGTGCGTGTCGCCGTCTCCACAGCTGGGACGATGGCTTGCTTGCGACCTGTGATGACTTGGGTGCCGGTCGCCGTCGCCGGTGATCGTCGCGGCCAGTGCACCGGCGGCCGGGGGAGGATCGGAATAACCGGATGGGATCGGACTCGAGGTCTAGTTTGCGGCCTTCTCGCGTCCGGTACGGTGGTGGTGGCCAGAGCGCGCCGGGCGTCTTTTCTGTTTTCACGGCATTTAGATTTAGGAGCGATGCTATGATGGTGGTGGTGGTGGCGGTAGGATTAGTGGATTACAGTGCAATGATTGGAGGAAAGCCCGTGGAAGCTACCATCTATCTAGCTCAGTAGCTTATTAGGTTCGTTTTCGCGGCACACTACTGAATGCAACAAAGCACTTGTTACTACAAATCCTAGCTATTTCGCTTTTTCAGGAGCAACGATCACATCCGTGCCGGTCCATTTCGTGCTGAAAAAGTACCTCCTCTTCTTTTAATAAATATACATGACTAGCAGAGTTCTTGCCGATTGTCCTTTTTTAAAAAAAAAATGCTAATTTCTATCTCTTTATTATCTATCTCTAGCTCTGCTGTTTCTAAAGAAAGCAATGATTCCTTGATCCGATAATCAGAATCCTAATCTCTATCTCTGTTATTTCTAAAAAAAGCGACAAGCAATAGCGTACGCATAATCCTCGGCCGTAGCAACAGACGAGCATATTTAGTAATAAAATAGTAGAATATAGATCGGATGCTGATGTGGTGCGTGTGCTTCCTAGACGTAGAGTAGTGGCATTCCGTTATGCTGCATGCAGGTGTGGTGGTGGGGGGGGGGGGGGGGGGGGGGGGTAGTGGCGGCGGCGAAACGACAGTGAGGGGGCTCTCGTTGTTTACTGTTTAGTCGTCCGACGAGACAGCGACCCTCCCTGCTAACAACGGGTAATGGCTTTTGTAATCACCACCTTGCCAGCCAAAGCGTGATCACTGACACTGACACACTGTGATGAGTGTACACTATACATAGGCCCCGAATCCTGGTGCGGTGCTACCTGCTGGTCCCTGCCGTGTGTGCTCTCACCAAAGTTGGCCTGTGGGTTGGATTGGGCCTTGTGTAGCTTTCTTATCAGCCACCCAAGTGCCACTGCACACTCGCCGCGCCGATGATGCCTGTACATGCTTCAAAGCAGAACCACACTAGATGGTTTTGATCTTTTAAAGAAAAAAGGAATGAAAATTTATTATGAGGTTTTGGGTTAATGGCAGTGGCGGAGCTAGAAATTTTGGTCAATGGGTTCACTTAAGAACCTAAGCATGAACCGACCGACTATGTAATAACAAAATTTTAACACACCAAAATTAGTTCTCGATCAATGACACTAGCAATATATAGGGCTATTGCATTAAACATTTAGATTAAAGGTTGAATGCTTACGCATTTGAATGTTAAGCCACTCACATTTCAAAGTTTTCCTTCTCGAAATTTCATCTTCTTAAAAAGACCAACCACCTCATCATTAGTAATGGCAGAAAACAAATCTTTCTCCACATAGCATATCAGACAATCACTCATGAACTGATCACCCATTTTGTTACGTAACTTTTTTTTGACAATATTCATAGCTGAAAAGCGTCTTTCCACTGATGCTGTGGCAACCGGCAATATTAGGACTAGCTTTAGAAGATGAAAGACCAAAGGAAAAGTAATATGCTTATTTGTTTCGACCATTAATTTAGCAAGATCAGCAATCCCATCCAAACTGTCAAACCTTTGATCTGCTCTCATATTGTCAATGTAAGTAACAAGTTCATGACCAAGGTCATCCAATTTATCTGAATCAAAATCATCTGGATAAAACTCAACTAACTTCACTAAACTCTCCTTGTTAAAGGCAGCAAAAGAGTCTTTTGGATTGAAAGCAGCCATGTGACGAAGCAATGCAGAATTTACCTCATTGAAACGGTCATCAAACTCTTGGAGTTGCCAGTCAATAACAGAATTAAGAACCTCTATTTTGTAATGTTGGAGATTTGTCTTATTGGTTTTCCTTCGTGGTGCATGCCTATTGACATATTCCTCATGCATGTTTTCCCTTTGAATGTGATGTTCATCACAGAACAAATATACCTTCTCTAGGAGTGAGTTCCATCCATTCTCTTAATTTTTGCAGCTCAGTTCTTGTTGATTGCACACATGAAATGGCATTCAGGATATCCTGATCCTTTTTTTGTAAAGATTGAGACAAAGTATTTGCACTTCCTAATATATGGAGCATCATATGCAAATAGAACACAAATTCAAATGTCTCAAAATATGCTAAAGACCACGTGCCTGAGATTTCTTATCATTTTTTCCTTCTTTCTGAACATATTTCAAAACAGAAACAATGGCTGGGAACAACTTCACTATACTTGAGAGTGTTCTATAGTGTGAACCCCAACGTGTGTCACCTGCTCTCTGAAGAGTTTGATCTGATTTAACCATGTCCCAGTGCTAATTCGTCCACTCCCAATGGCCTTTCTAATATCATCTCGATGTTTCTCTTTAATCATATCTTTTCTTTTGCAAGAACCTCCCACCACATTGAATAAAACAGATATCATGTAGAAAAAATCTGAAATATCTTCATTCTTCTTTGCTACTGCCACAATGGCCAACTGGAGCTGGTGAGCAAAACAATGCACATAATATGCTGATCTATTCTCTTGCAAAATCTTAGATTTCAAGCCATTGAACTCACCACGCATGTTGCTTGCCCCATCATAACATTGACCTCTGACCTGTTGTATGCTCAACCCAATATCAGTGAATAATTTTTGAAGAGATTCCTTGAGACATATGGCTGATGTTTCCTTCACATGTACAACTCCAACTAACCGTTCAATGATAAATCCACGCTTGCTAAGATATCTTAAGACAACTGTCATTTGCTCTTTATCGGACACATCGGAAGCCTCATCAATCAACAAACTAAACACATCACCTCCAATTTCTTCAATAATGGATTTTAAAGTTATCTGTTCAAAAGAATAAAATACTCATTAGACATCAGATTATAATTTATAACTTCTATGATATACTTTAATGATGACATTACCTTTGCAAAGTAACTAGTAATTTCCTTTTGAATATCTCCACATATCCATTGACAGTTTTCTGGAGCATTTCTAATAGAATTACGTACAACTTCATTCTGATCTGTCAAAGTGCTTGTCGGTACCCTGTAACAGGGATACCCACTCTTACTGCGGGAAGGCAGGACCCGCGTAGTTATCCGTAACTGCACGGGAAGGACGGAATAGCCAGGCCCCACGGGTCAGGCTCTTTCCTCACCAAGCCAATGGCCCCGGACCCGTCCTCCGCCGGGGTATGGGTCCGGAGACGCCACATGTCCCTAAGGAAGGGAAACTCCGAGCTGACAGCCGAGGCCGCGGACCCCCCATAGGGGTCCGGGACCTCCTGCCTCCATCCGGACCTCCCTTACCGCGTGGAGGTCCGGAGCCGCCACGTGGCCCGGAGGCACGGGCGCGGACTCGTGCGCAAGTCTTCCGCTGGAAGACTCGCGCACCCACCGCATTTAATGCAGATGGTTGAGGCGTGCTCTGTCACCACAGCACGCGGGACAGCCTTTGTCAGGCCTCACTGTGCACCGCGTATTACCAATGTACACAGTGTAGCCGCCTGTGCCACACCCGCGCAGAGCCCGTCTGCCGCATTAATTGGATACGACGGCACGACACTTTTCCATCATGCCTCCTACGCCGCAAGCTACGCGGCCCGTTCAGCTACGTGGCAGGCAACGCCGCTAGCTATGCCTGGCGCCGCTCCGACAAGACAGCGCCTGGACACGCCGGACGGAGGATTCCGGGAGCAGGCAATGGAATCCAGAAGAGGGATCTCCTTCGCCTGCGACGTCATGATTATGAACAGTACGTTAACTTGTACTGCATCGTCGGGCCCACCTGTCGGGGTCCCAACGGCCATGTACGCGCCCCCTTTGAGATATAAAAAGGGGGCGCTCGCTGTACAGGGGGGGCTCTCCAGACACACAAGCTCTCGCGAACTCTCTCGAGGCAAGGCAATACAACACACAGTGGACGTAGGGTATTACGCTCCGGCAGCCCGAACCACTCTAATCCCGCTGTGTTCATCGTGTTCTTGAGCGAGATCAAACTAGGACTAGCTAACCCCTGAGTACACACCCTCTGGGCTTAGGCGGGTGCCTTCCGCCACCCGGCTGTGGTTTGCAGCACCACGACAGTGCTTACCAACTCTCTAAAGTTTCCCTTATTTTTTGACTCCTTTGATTCATCATGACCTCGAAAAGCTAAGCCTTGACGCAGCAAGTATCTAACCGAATCAATTGAAGTGTTAAGTCGGATTCGGTTTTGATTTTTTGTAAAATCAGTTTGTCTATCAAGGGCAACCTGAATTGATTGATCTTGATTCATCAAAGCATCACATCGTTTGACTACTACATTATGAAAGCTGTTAACATTACCCTTGCCCACATGGGTATCTAGTCTGCATTTCTTGTTCCAACTATTCCAACCTTTAATTGCAAATGCATCATTCCCAGCTTGTCCTTCATTGCAATCTTTGAAAAGATAGTAGCACAAACAAAAGGCTTTATGGACCTTGTCACTATACTCAAGCCAACCACCATATTCCTTAAACCATTCTGGATTAAATCTTCGACGATCACTTCCAATGTCCCTGTATGGATAATAAAAATTAGGTGGTGGCCTATAAGGTCCCCTGGTTAAATATGTTCTTCTAATCTCATCTTGCTTCTTAGGATTTCTAGTGTACTTTGAAATTCTCTTCCGATCAGCAGGGTCATAAGGCAATTCATCTAAATCAATTTCTCTTTGAGTAGTATGTGGAACAATAGTAGCAGCAACATGTGATTGCTTGAGTCTAAGGGGTGGCCGTGAAATTGAAGTATCTGCTGCATCATCATCCAATGATCGATTTCTTTTCTGAAAATAACGTTCCATGACCTGATCAATAAGGTCGAACAAACCCATTACCCATGAGAAGTTGATCAACTGAACAAAGTAACAGACCCTAACCCTAGGGGCTAGAACTCTAGGTGCCAGATCAAGGGGGAGAGAAAGAGGCTAGGAGAGGATGTTTATCGCACTTGGGTTGGGTTCTGACTTCTGAAATTTTTGAGATCAAACTCCAGTCGGGGCAGCCAGGGCAGCAGAGCTGATGGAGAATGATTTCTTCCCCTTTCGTATAGAGCAAAGAAGATGAACAACCAGGCGTAAATGAGTTTCTGTGGCAAGCTGCTTCCGGCCACGCTATTTATTTTACTTTGTAGGCTGGGCCTGGGGATTGGGCTATTGATTTCCTTCTGCTTGGTGGCATGTTGGTTCTTGCAACTTATGGGCTGGGCTAGTCTTCAATACTGTTCAGCTACAAGTCAATGGGTTCAGCTACATTTTTTATTGGGTTCAGACCATTAACAAACTATATAACGATGCTTGCTTACACAAATTTCGTTGGCGTCATCTGAACCCAATGCTTCTATTGGAGCTCCGCCACTGGTTAATGGTGGTGTGGCGATCTTGGTGAGGGGGGGGCTAGCTAGCCACCCAACCCAGTTAAGCCGTTGCGTTGGCACCCACTGACAGCGATGCAATCAGCGAGCGGGCTGGTTGCAGACTCGCAGCGTCACAACACTGTAGCACTTGCACATCGGCTACCCTGGCCTTTCCAAGCTCCGCCCTCCGATTCCATTGGTCCGGACGGACACGTCCCCGGCGAGAAAGCAAGAAAGATATAAACAGGTACTCCCTCCGTTCTAAATTATAAGGCATCTCAAGAATCTTGGAGAGTCAAAGTAATCTCAAGTTTGACCAAGATTATACAAAAAAATATAAAGATTTATGATATCAAATTGATGTAGTATAAAAATATAACTAATAAAGAATCTAATGATACTTAGTTTATATAATAATTATTAATATTCTATTATATAAATTTGGTCAAATATAAAAAGTTGTTTAATGGGGAGATCTCCATTGAGGATGGGACAGATCGACTGCTAGTGAAGGATGAGGAGATCATGGATAGATGGAGAGAGTACTTCGACAAGTTGTTTAATGGGGAGAGTGAGAGACCTACCTTTGAGTTAGATGACTCTTTTGACGATACCAACAGACGTTTTGTGAGGAGAATTCAGGAGGTAGAGATCGGGGAGGCTTTCAAGAGGATGAAGGGAGGTAAAGCGATGGGCCCTGATGGTATTCCAATTGAGGTGTGGAGATGCCTAGGAGATAGAGCAATAGTATGGTTAACTAAGCTTTTTAATCTCATTTTTCGGTCAAACAAGATGCCGGAAGAATGGAGGAGAAGTATATTAGTACCTATCTTCAAAAATAAGGGCGATGTTCAAAGTTGTACTAACTACCGTGGGATTAAGCTGATGAGCCATACGATGAAGTTTTGGGAGAGGGTTATCGAGTATCGCCTAAGAAGAGTGACAAGTGTGACCCAAAACCAATTTGGGTTCATGCCTGGAAGGTCAACCATGGAGGCGATTTTCTTAATACGACAATTGATGGAGAGATATAGGGAGCAAAAGAAGGACTTGCACATGGTCTTCATTGATCTTGAAAAGGCTTATGACAAAGTACCGAGAAATGTCATGTGGTGGGCTTTGGAGAACCACAAAGTCCCAACTAAGTACATTACCCTCATTAAGGATATGCACAAGGATGCGACGATGTTTGTCCGGACATATGATGGCAACACCACTGACTTTTCTATTAACATAGGTCTACACCAGGGGTCAGCATTGAGCCCTTATTTATTTACTTTAGTGATGGATGAGGTCACAAGGGATATACAAGGTGAGATCCCTTGGTGTATGCTCTTTGCTGATGATGTGGTGCTAGTTGACGAGAGTAGGGCAGGGGTTAATAGGAAGTTAGAGCTGTGGAGACGCACGTTAGAGTCGAAAGAGTTCAGACTTAGTAGGACCAAGACCGAGTACATGATGTGCGATTTCAGCGCGACTAGTCATGTGAGGGGAGACGTTAGTCTAGATGGTGAAGTGGTGGTCCAGAAGGATACTTTTCGGTATTTAGGATCGGTGCTATAAAAGGATGGCGACTTTGATGAAGATGTTAGGCATAGAATTTCAGCTGGCTGGTTGAAATGGCGGCAAGCTTCTGGCATCCTTTGTGACAAGAGGGTGACACAAAAGTTAAAAGGCAAATTCTATAGGACAGCAATTCGTCCGGCGATGTTATACAGTGCTGAATGTTGGCCTATAAAAAGGCGACATGTCCAGCAACTGAGTGTAGCAGAGATGCGGATGTTGCGGTGGTTTTGCGGGCACACAAGGAGGGATAGAGTCCGGAACGAAGTTATTCGGGATAGGGTCGGGGTGGCACCAATTGAGGAGAAACTTATCCAGCATCGGTTGAGATGGTTTGGACATGTCCAACGAAGGCCTCCTGAGGCGCCGGTGCGTAATGGGGTTCTTGAGCGGGTCTATAATGTAAAGAGGGGTAGAGGTAGACCTAAACTGACGTGGGATGAGTCGGTTAAGAGAGACCTTAAGGATTGGAATATCTCTAAAAAGATAGCTTTTGATAGGAGCGCTTGGAGACTAGCTATCAATGTGCCTGAATCTTGAACTTATTTTTTTCGGGTTTCATCTCTAGCCTACCCCAACTTGCTTGGGAAAAAAAACTGTGTTATTGTTGGTCAAATATAAAAAACTTTGACTCTCCAAAATTGTTGAAATATCTTATAATTGAAACGGAGGGAGTAGGAACCAGGAACAAAGAAGAGAGCTTTCCTTTATTTCTCGTTAGCTGCTGTTGGCGTCTACCGGTGCCACCGGGAAAACCGGACTGGACGCCCTCGCCGTTTTTCAGAACACGAACAGGGACACCTCGTGCTCTCAGCTTCCTGGAAACGGCCCGGGGCAAGGCACCAATCTTTGAGCTTTTTGTCACATGCATTTTCCGTGCCACGCCATGCGTAGCCACCCCCTTTACAGAAGCAAAGGGTGAAAGGAAGAAAGCCGCAGCCCACAGCGCACAAGCAACGAGCTAGGCGAAGGGAGAGACGGGTGCCGGTCGCTCACGTCTGCAGCCTCCAGACCTGAAATCCTGAACGAACTCCTCCTTTCTTCCTCCCTGCCGGCCTGAAAGTCTGAAACTGAAAGTAACCTTCCAACCCAAAGGGAGGCGACGAGGGGGATGTTCAGAGAGAAAAGGGGAGGGAGCAAGCAAACCCTTCCCCGGCACGGGACTCGCCGCGGCGACCGGCGGGCGGGCTGGCTGATCGCCGATTAGCTGGCTGGAAAACACTCCCCCCTCTCGCAATGATTCGGCCAAGACCGGCGCCTGATTGGCCCTCGCCCCGGCACCTGCACCCATCGCCCCATCATCGATCCATCAATTTGGCCATTGGCCACCGGAAAAGGGAGTTAAAGCTCCCCACAAATCACATGGAAATGAGCTAATCCTGGCACCTTCTTGCCGGAGAGGGTGCCTGCCCGGGCTAAGCAACCGCCGGAACGGAACGGAACGGAACGGGCGCGTCGGTGCCCGTTTGCTTAAGCGGCATGTGATTAGGTTGATGCAGCACGGACGGTTCGGATCACGCGGCGGACGCAATTTGCCCGTTGGAGCGTGATCCAGGCCGTCCAATGCCGATCAGGCGGCGGCGGCGGTGCGGGACCCGGGTCCGGCCGCCGGATACCGGGTCCGCCTAATTTACGGTCGCCCGTGAGGATTGGACTGCGCGATCGATTCTCCGACAGAGTAGATTTCCGTTTTAGGTAAGAAATTGATTTTCTTTCCTAGTTTTCCGGGAAACGAGTCTAGCTGCACGCAAAAACATTAAATCGCACCCCACTGCCTATTCCACATGCATGTGCATAGATTCATCTGCTAGTTCCTACCGAACTATTCTAAGGCATGTGCAATGTGCATGGATTCATCTAGTTCCCACGCTTGGTAAGCTCCTCCAATTATATTCGTGACGATGGATCCCATTGATAAATACAACTATATAAGTATAAAAAATTTACATAATGCAAATTATAAACAAATTTATATAATAAAAAAGAGATAAACCAAAAAGTTTGAATCAATTTTTTTGTCCAAAAAGATTCCGAATAAATTTTGGATAAAAATTGAAATCAAAATTTGTGACAGAGCAAAAATTCAAGGAAAAAAAATTAAACACACAAAACTTTGTGAAAAAGAGAAAACTTTGAGGAAAAAAGAGAAAGTTTGAATCAATATTTTTTGTCCAAAAATATTACAAACGCCAAAAATGGAAAAAAGAAATTGGAGTAAAAATTAGGAAACAAAATTTTCAGAAACACATTTTGCACAAAAAAATTGGAATCGAGATGTGTGGGAGAGAAAAAAGAACACAAAAATATCTGGACAAAAACTTTTGGAGACAAGCATTTGTGTTAAAAAATTGAAACAAAAAATCAGAAAAAAATATAAAGAGAAATCCTAAAATAAAAAGTTGGAGAAAAACTTTGGGAAGATAAAAAAATTACGAACAAATGTTATAGAACAAACTTTGGAAAGATAAAAAAAGAACCGGTGGTGAGGTTTACCTCATGAATCGGAGTTTGACGGACGGGCTGGAGCACTTATCCGGCTGGTCGGAGCATGCCGATCTGCAGCATCTGCTCGTCGCACGCGGTGTCAAACCAGCAGCTTGCCCACCGCTTCCCACTTTCACGTGGCAAGTACTCCAATCACCCGGCTAGCAGAAACATTGGATGGTGGGCCCAGCTCCGGACGCGTGTCCGCGTCGTCGACCGGAAGCAAAAGAATCACCGGTCGATCGGAAAATCAGCATCGGCCCGGATACCGCCCGGCGTAGAAAGGTGGAGGAGGGCATGGCATACGGCACACCTGTACGCGCGCCGGGCCGACGGCGCGGGAGGCGAAAGTTTTGGCGAGACGAGGCGAAAGGCGCCCCGGGCTCACGAGGCCGAGGCTACAAAAAGACGGCCACGGGCAGGCCGTTTCGTGCAAGCGCCCTGCTCTCAGTGAGGCTCTCGCTCTGCTCTGGAGCTCCGAGCTGAGGTGTCGGATTGTTCGTGGGTAGCCTGAAGATGAGGGCGGCGGCGGCGGTGCTGGCGGCGCTGCTGTGCGCGTCGTGGGCGGCGGCGGCGGCGGCGCAGAAGTACAATGCCATCTTCAACTTCGGCGACTCCATCACCGACACCGGGAACCTCTGCACCAACGGGAAGCCGTCGCAGATCACCTTCACGCAGCCGCCCTACGGCGAGACCTACTTCGGCACGCCCACCTGCCGCTGCTGCGACGGCCGCGTCATCGTCGACTTCCTCAGTGCGTGCTCTTGCTCTGGCTGACTCTCTGATGACGTGGTTTGGGCGGGTGCTGACGGTGGCTGCTGCTTCTTCCTCCTCTTCCCCCGGGAACGAACGAACGACGCAGGCAGCAAGTTCGGGCTGCCGTTCCTGCCGCCGTCCAAGTCGACGTCGGCGGACTTCAAGAAGGGCGCCAACATGGCGATCACCGGCGCCACCGCCATGGACGCGCCCTTCTTCCGCTCGCTGGGGCTCTCCGACAGGATCTGGAACAACGGGCCCATCAGCTTCCAGCTCCAGTGGTTCCAGCAGATCACCTCCTCCGTCTGCGGACAGGGTGAGTAGTCCTCACTGGCGCGCGGCCATCAATTTCTGAAAGCCTGTCGTGCTCCCCATGCTCTGCTCCTCCCCTGCTGCTGCCAAAGCCTTTACTTTCCTTGGGCCCCTGCACGGAGTCCCTGACGAGCCAGCGATATTTTCCAATTCGCAATCACCAGACTGCAAGAGCTACCTGGGCAACTCCCTGTTCGTGTTCGGCGAGTTTGGCGGCAACGACTACAACGCGATGCTGTTCGGCAACTACAACACGGACCAGGCGAGCACGTACACGCCGCAGATCGTGAGCACCATCGCCGCCGGCGTGGAGAAGCTGGTGGCGATGGGGGCCAAGGACGTGGTGGTGCCCGGGGTGCTCCCCATCGGCTGCTTCCCCATCTACCTCACCCTCTACGGCACCTCCAGCAGCGGCGACTACGACGGCCTCGGCTGCCTCAAGAAGTTCAACGACCTCTCCACCAACCACAACAGCCAGCTCAAGGCCCAGCTCGCCAGCCTCCAGGCCAAGTACCCCTCCGCCCGCATCATGTACGCCGACTTCTACTCCGGCGTCTACGACATGGTCCGGAGCCCCGGCAGCTACGGTGAGCGAGCTCCCCTACCCGTTTAATTTCTTTCTCCTCTTCCTCTTCCTCCTCGCCGCCGCCATGGCAGCCGTACCCGTTGAACTCTCATGGTGAGCTCGACGTCGGCGCGGTCGGCGGACTGGCCGCGCTGCCGACGCGCATGTGTGTGGTCGGATGGGGAACACAACGCCAGGAGTCCAGGACGGACGCACGATGATGGCCTGCGAGTTGTCACGCACCTCGAGCATCCGTGACGACCGCCGGCTTGGCGGCTTCCGGCGGCCTTCGAGCGGCGCGCTTGGCTCTTCCGGCGGCCCACTGCACCCCCGTGGCAGAGCCAGCCCTGCCTCTTCAATGCGCCGTCCTGGCAGTCAGTCTCGGACGCGTTTGGCGTCCGTCCGGATAGGGGAATGGGGGAAATCCCATCCCGCGTTGAAACCCCGTGCACCACGGGCAGCAGGCAGCGCGTCCATGCCATGTGCACGACATGGGTCAGAGCCCGCTCTGTCTGGCTCTGCTGCCGGGACGGGGCGACATGCCCGTTGCTGCCTGCCGCTGCTCGTGCGCCGCGGGCGGAAACGTGGGCGTGCCGTGCGCCGCGGCGGCGAGTAGAAAAACAATAGGGGCTCACGCTCGTGACACGGCGCATTTGTTTAGGCGCCGGGATCTCGCACCGGCCCCCCCAATCATGGGACGGTGATGGCGGGCGCGCCGGCCCGGTGTCGCAGCTCCCCCAACCGACACATGCGATCTCCAAGCTCTGGTCTGAGTCTGAGTGTCTGACTCTTTTTTTTTTCCTCGCCGGGGTTTCTGGTGGCTGTGCGTGCAGGGTTCAGCACGGCGTTCCAGACGTGCTGCGGCGCCGGCGGCGGCAAGTTCAACTACCAGAACAGCGCGCGGTGCGGGATGTCGGGCGCGGCGGCGTGCTCCAACCCGGCGGCGCACCTCAGCTGGGACGGCATCCACCTCACCGAGGCCGCCTACAAGCAGATCACCGACGGCTGGCTCAGCGGCGCCTACTGCAACCCGGCCATCCTCCACAGCTGAAGCACGAGAGCCGAGAGGGAGGGAAGGGGGCGATCAAGATCGCCCCGTTAAAATATTTTTATTTTTTATTGTCACTATTAATTATCTGCGTCTGCGTTGCCGGAGAAAAAAAGGCGTCTCGATCGGCAACGGCGGCAGCATGTGGAATAACAATCTTTATACAACATGTTCGTCGTTCCTCTCCTTGCTGTAACCTGTCGCCGGTTTTCAATCACAAATCGATCGAATGGTATAGGTTCAGAGGTTCGCGTTCCGTCGTTCCTGGCATGGGTTTTTCTAGTGCAAAGGAGCCTCGCTTTCGCTCGGCTCTGCCGCGGCAGCTTGCTTGGCTTTGCCTGTGCGGGTGTCATGTGGCCGGGGCTTTTGAGAAAAAGCTTCGGCGGCAGCCACACCCAGACGGTAACCTTGTCTCAGGGTGCCAGGGTCAGAGACACTATCATGTCACTCGTCAGACCCCATGAGGCCCTGACTGACAGGGGTCTCTCTGCAGAAGACTCCAACGAGCCATGACTATCCAGAGTCCTGACCAATTCAGGAATCAGGATGGCACCAAAAGGAAACTGCAAATTCCTCGCAGCTCAGGCTGTGTTTAGTTCCAAAAAAACTACCCCTAATTCCAAACTTTCCATCACATCGAGATCACATCGAAATATTAAATATAGCAAATGACACATGCATGGAGCATTAAATGTAGGTAAATAAAAAAACTAATTGCATAATTTTGATGTACACGACGAGACGAATCTTTTGAGCCTAATTAGGTCATGGTAGGACAACAATTACCACAAATAAACGAAAAATACTACAGTATACTACAGTGTCCGATGTGACTTTTCGCATCCCTTTTTCCTTCATCTAAACACAGCCTCAAGCGTTTTGCTGGATGGATACGCTGAGCTGATGGTTCCTTCCAGTGCTCGGACAACGATTCAAGCCGTTTGACTGGACTGTATGAATCAGAGCCGCGGCGTCAGAATCAACTTCAATGCATCCGAGCAAATTCGTCCAAGCTGCTGATGCAAGTGGCCTGAATTATTATGGACTGGCTGGGACTTCAGATCAGAAACAGCTAGAGCGCAAATTCTGTTAATGTTTATCCAAATCTCAGATGGCGATGCCACACAACTGGAGATAACGTTCCACATTACTACTCCCCATGATCAGATACCCCAACCAAATTACCTAACCGCCTGAAATTAGACTACTCACGCAATACAAAAACAAAGGGGAAAAACTGTCAGAAATGTGGAATGAGAATGTTTTGGTAAGAGTGGTCACGCTCAGCTTACTCGCCAGTTAGGGGTCAGAGGAAGTGGACTACTCAGCATTGGCAAAATGAACTCACATCAGCAGATATCAAGCGTGCAAACCGCTAACTTCCAGTGTCACAGTCGCAGCATCATAAAGTGTGTGTGGTCTATTCAACTGCCAAAGCATTCTCTTCAATTTCTGTACAACAAAATTCCTCTCTGCTACGAGACAGGATTAACGTTCCAAGCGACCATCATGGTTGCATTGCAAAAAGGAAAAGCAATGAAGGCTGCTGTGACAAGAATGCTGAACGAGGATGCCTTTGCTACGGTGCTAGGTTATGACGCTGCCTGGATAGGTTTCTTGAACAGTGATCCCACAATGATTGTACCTGACGAATCCAATGAATACTCCAAGCACATCTATTGAGTTAGGGGCAGAGGTCAACTATCAGATCCGCAGTTCGTGTTTCCCATGAAGAAATCATCGGTCATCAGACTCCGACACCTCAGCTGCCACGGTTGGACCACCCGTGCATTCTTTTCTTTGATGAAGCTCTAGCATTTTTACCTCTGGGTGGCATAGCCCTGGGTCATAGATTTGGATGTTAGCAATGTCCAGCTTGGTCTGTAATGATAAACTATACACATTTTGAACTGATAAAGGTTTAGCAAGAAAGGATACGAAGACCAGCATCTATAAGTTTCTAGCCTTATAAAAACATCTCTCAAAATTATTTACCACTACTATGAACAAGACACTAGTACCTGTGGAACCTCGTTACAGGTTAGTTTACTGATGCTTACTGTTTTTGGTCTTCAAATGTACAGTTGATAAAATATAATACGCAGTGTTAAAATGTATGTGCTAGCCAAGTACTTGCAAGGGGGCAAGAATATGTATGAATGCAGTTGAAATCCGTATTTCTGCTAATAACACTATCTAGAAATATGAAAAGAAATAACCTGAGCATTTTGGAATATCCCAAACAGCAATTGAGGACTCTGTGCAGTCTGGCTCACAAAGTGCATGCGTGTTCTCATGGTTGACATTCATAGCAAGCATCCAGGATCCAATTGTAACATCCTCATTGCTGAACATACGGAAACTGGACAAAACATATGAAGAATCTAGTAAGCACTAACCAGCAGATAAAATGACTCGATCAGAGGTTCAACAGTGATGCAATAATGCTACCACGAGATAAACTGAGTCTCACATCTTCTGGTATTTCTTAAGCTATAAAAATGTCGGTTTACTTGCTATTCCTGTAGAAGTTCTACTGCAGGCTCCAGGGTTTGTGACTTCAATATAGTATTACCAATCTGTTCATCATCGATCCCATAGTTAACTTGACCAAAAATAGGAAACAAAAAAGTCTAACTTAATGCTACAGCATTCTTCGTGATGGAAGAAGCACGTCCTCATGACAAACCAATTGTTAGCAGGTCCAAATTTCAGTTAAAAATAAGTCGCGTAAGCTGGAATGCCTCCACACCAAGATTTGTGTCTCAATTCTAAGCAGACATGACAACCGGTAATCGTGAGTACTGAGTACATGTATATACCAGCCAGTACAGTTTCCCAGAAGTTAGTGCGCGTGTTGCAAAGACTAATTTAGTAAGACAAACCACCATATTTGCTGAGTATGACTAAGAACATGTGCAAGTAGAAAGTATATGGAACAGAACGTCCTTTAGTTTGTGTTTCATGATAAGATGGGGAGAATGTTGACTGCAACTCACCTGTTGTTTCTCAAGGCAACCAAACTAGCCACCACGTCAGCTGACAAAGCATAAATTGGCCCGTATGCATGAAGGAAGTATTCAGATCCAAGTAAGAAGGATTGGGGCTCATACCTGCATCTCTCAAAAGAACAGAACCAACCAACAGAACTAGTTATTGTCTTATTATTCCCCAGATATATAAGTTATCACTTATGAGCATGAACCCGGAGATAAACCAAGCAATTCATCTAAATGATGCCATCCAAGGGGGCTTTATGTGCAAATACAATGCAACTGCTGTGCACACAGGCACAACCAAACTATTAAGGATTTTTAAGCAAACTAACCCCTCTTAGTTTAATTAGGACATTTAACACACCTAGGGCTCTGCTTTTCTAATTTAATCAAGCATTCCTAACTAACTAACTCCTTAGCCGAAATCTTCTTTCCTAATTAACAAAGCTATCCACTCAATCGACTACAACTCCTAGACAAGTAAAAGAGCTCCTGGCTGGTTTCCTATAGAGCCAGACATCACAACAGAGAAAAACATTTAACTTCAAGCTGAAAGATTGGACATCCAGAAACATAATGAATTAAATTAAAAGTTTTGGTACAACAATGCAACTACGGAAGTTCAGATTAATCATCAGTTCATGGCTACTTTACACATAGTTAGCATGATACTCAAGGCATTTCTTTTTCTCAAGTAGGGGGATCAATTCAGTTTCCCAATAAGAACACTCTGAAAAGAGGAGTTCATTATAACACTAAATAATAAAACTAACCATTTCAACTTAGGATCAGTGAAAACTGGCCCCTTCTTCATGCATCCAATATATGTTTGTGGATGTGACCGCTCTTTAGCCAGAAGCAAGGAAAGTCTATCTGCACAAAGAGAAACCAGTGTAAACATCAACATTTCAAAAGGAAGGATGCCTATTAGGCAGTCACTAAAAGGAGATATTGGGATATTGTCACTCACCTGGTCGCAGGTAAATGTCATCATCAGCTTTAACATAGAAATCAGAATCATACAATGCATAGGCAGCCTTAAAGAAAGCTAACCTAAAAACATAAGACAAATCAGCATCCTGAATTGAGACAGAGAAATCATATGTAAATAGCTCTATTTCCTTACGTTTTGTATGGGAGCCTGCTATACTCTTCCTCGATATCTAAAAGCACAAAATCATCAAATTCTTCAACTTCTCTTTCAAGAACAGCCATCTTGTTCTTCGAGTTGCTTTTCCCAATCACGAAACGGAATGCCAGACCAGTAGCTTCCTCCAATCTGCAATGCAGAGAACAGAAAGGACAGCCATTGTAAGGGAAAGAAAGCATCACCAAAGGAAAAACAATGATAAAAAATCAAAGACAGTGGATAATCACCGAGCATAGACAATTCTACTACCATACAGTGATCTCCATATTGGCAAATAATTTATCAGGAGTTCTGATATAGATCATCAGCATTTGCCTTTTTGATGATCTAAGAACCAATTAGAATTAGCAGAATATTTGAGTGGATCACAGTTACTTTTAGATAAGAGATAGAGAAATGAATATACGGAAACTACCAAACCAACTTTTATAAGCAATTAATACAAGTTTCAAATCCCGCCACATTAGTTATTACTAACAGCAGCAGAGTAGCAGTAACAAACACATCAACAGTTGAACTTCCTAGCAGCTAGATCCCGATCAGCAGAAGCGAAAACGACCTAGCAAGCCGTGATACCAGCGACTAACCGAAGTAGGCCCTGGCGATCCGCGGGGAGCCACGTCCGCCTCAGCGCGCGGCGGCGGCCGATGGAGCTGAACCCGGTGAAGATCCCGACGAAGGCCATGACCTTGTGCCGGCCGCGCGATCCGGTGGCGAGGTGGGCGGGGAGCTCCGCGGAGCCCGCGGCGGAGACATCCCCGGGGCGGCGGTCCCACGCGACGGAGACGGAGAGCGGGCGGGAGGAGTCCGGGCAGCGGCTGCGCGCGGCGGGCGGGGAGGCGGAGAGCGTGAGCGCGGCGGCGAGGAAGCCGGCGAGGCCGAAGAGGAGGCAGGCCGCGGAGAAGGCCGGCGAGGAGAGCAGCCGGCGCAGCGCCCCCGCGCGGCGCGAGGAGGGGGCCGAGGAGGCGAAGAAGACCTTCGGGGAGCTCGGCATGGCGGCGGGCCGGCCGGCCGGCCGGTCCTCCTTCCCTGCGCGCGACGCCGGCACGGGCGGGCGCCGAGACGGCGGCGCTGGTCGGATCGGAGCTCGGAGTGGGGGGGAAGGCGGAGCGGGTGGCGGGTTGGCCGCGCCGGTTTGGAAGCCCAGTGGGGCCCCCGATTGGTGAGACGCCTGGTTTTTCTTTTGCGGCCGGCCCCCGTGGGGTGGTGGCCGAAGACAAAGGGCAATGGCCCATGTGCTAGGTCGTATTGGCCCAAGGAATCAGAGTGGCGTACGGAAATACGTTTAGAAATGGCAATACTGTACTACGGCCAGTCTGAGGGGAGATGTCATCGCACAGTTATCGAGACTGCCACATCAACTAGACACTTAAATGAAATCACCTCTTTCAGTGTATAGTTTCATTGCACAGTTTCATAGACAAATTATAGTATTAAATTATGCAATGGTGGTGTGATCAAAACAAATTATAGTATTAAATTATGCAATGGTGGTGTGATCAAATATACCATGTGAACTATGTAACCATTTGTAAAACAACATATTAGAATAAATTTCATACAGAAATAACATGCCAATACGGAGAAATAAAATGCGTAATGGTTTGTGTTTTCAGGGGGAGCTGTGGCGCGGAATGGAGCAGGTTTTTACAAAACTTGCCCAGATGTTGAGAAGCTGGAACGCGCTGATCAAGGACAAGAAGAAGAAGGAGCTGGAGGTAATTGCTGGGGAGATGGAAAAGAGGGGGGCTCGGGCACCGAGGATTGGCTGGAGCATCGCCTCTACCACGACGTCAAGCTGGGCAGCGTCACCCTCGGATGGATACCTACACGGCTACAGGGCTGCGGAAAGTATGACAGTGTCCACTCACACCTCAGCCATTGATTCTCCAATTGCTGTAACGTCCGTAACTCAGGATATTGTGGATTGTTGAGACCTCTCCTTGCTTTGGCGGACGCGCCTAGAGTACGTAACGGTTTAGAACTGAATTTTGTACGCTTTATTCTTGTAATAAAGTGAGGGAAACATTTTCTCTAAAAATTTATGAATGGCCATTTTGATTCATCAAGATTAATTTTTGTTCTTGGGTCATAAAAAAAATGACGTTTCAAACAAGATTTTTGGTACATGCTAATGCTAATGTGCGCGATTCATTCTTCGACATATATCATTTCACATTTGCAGGCCCATCCAGCCATGGGCTTGCGCTCATCATGTATGATATAAGATGGTTCAATAATAATAATAATAATAATAATAATAATAATAATAATAATAATAATAATAATAATAATAATAAGAGGCTCTTTACGATGTTTGCATGGTACTCTGGCACATTTTTCTAAAACAAAATATTTCGGCATTGTGGTCCAAATGCAATTATTCATTATATGACGAGCGAGGCCAACATATTATCAGCATCTCACTCTCTTATATCATAAATTAGTTCGGTTGCTCAAAAATATCATTCATTTTTGTCCACCTATCATCATCCTGCTTCTAGCCTCCGTTGCTAGGAAAAAGGTACATTTTGGTCATAGTGGTGACCCCAATTATTATCGCATAGCAAAAGGTACAGACATGTTATGATCAATATCTGTTTTGTCATTGGCTTGACTAATAATAATTGAACTTGCTCAGTGTAAATGGAATTTTTGCAACTAGAGACGTTGTCTAATGCATAATTTGTCCTTATTTCTAATTTTCCCACTTAAGGAAACCGATGGTCTGTCACCAACACACAACACACTGGACAAACCTCCTGCAGTACTGCATGGGATTCGTCCCACTGCCGTGCGGCCCAGTGCAGTGGGGCCTGCATGTCAGTGACACCGACCAACACACTCATCCTTCAAACAACTCTTCTAGTAGCTCCTCCAGTTCAAGGGAAGTGCTCGTGCGGGGTCCGTTGCTCTTCCCTCTCGCCATCCTCTCCGCCATGTACTTGCTGTAACCTGAGATGACTTTCTCGACGACGGCTTCGCGCAATCTCTTCCTAAGCTCAGGGTTTGGAACCTTCCACATCCTTTGCATGGCGTATGTTCTCTTGAATTCCGTTTCAAATTTATCTAGAGCCCCGCCACATTTCAGGAAGCCGAGAGGGATGTCATGGTACAAGCAAGACATCACCGGCTCCCAAGAGGCATTGAGGTAAGCTTCCATGAAGCTCTGGATCTTGATGAGGCCATCCAGATTCGAATCCATCTCTATTTTTGCCTGAATACTTCGATCAGGCTGGTTAACACAATCCTCCATCGGGGGAAGTCTTTCCCTGGAACCTCTAGACCTCTCGGTCTTGTAATCTTCAAACAGCGGCAGAAGCAAAAATGAAACCTTCTCTGAGATGAAGCTGCAATTGTTCATCAGGAATATGTACCGCAATCCGGGGTCGGAGATGAAATTGGACGCCTTCTCGAGCTGCTTCTCCGAGGACGAGATCATGTTCTTGATGAGGTCGGCAACCGAGCTTGAACTTGAGCAGTAATCATCCTGTTCTGACAAGAACATTCTGAAGCGCTGCTGCTGGTCCTGCAGGACCAAATTGAGCGCACCTTCGTTTCGCCATAGCAGGATCACGTAGTTCATCATCAGCCTGGTGGTCTTGTGGATGCCGCCCACCTCATCCGGCGAGACTCTCCAGCAGTCTTCCGCCATGAAGGAAGCTCTGACCTTCTCCGTCAGGCTCCATACGGCGTCGCTCAGCTTGCTCCTCTTCCGCAGGAAGACGCCGTTCATGGCGTCGAACATGGAGGCGGTGCATGGCGCCTCTTTGAACAGCGCCAGGACGGCCGGCGAGTCATCCACGACGCAGGTGTACACCTGCAGCATCCCCGGGAGCGTCTCCGCCGCCGCCTGGTCGTCGTCTAGAGCGGCGTCGGCGACGGCGTCCACGAAGTCAAGCATCCTGAGGACGCTCGCCTCCGCGAGCCACACGAGCTGCGCCGCCTCCTGCTCGCGCTCCGCCGCTTTCCCTGTGGCCAGGAGCAGGAAGTACCGGACGGCCTTCCTGACGCCGCCGGCCGGCCACTTGGCGCGGAGCTCCAGCTGCGTGACGCAGAGCACCTGCACCATGGTCTTGAGAGCTTTGATCCAGCTCTCCATCAGATCGAGGAGGGAAGCGCAGCCATCCTCCAGGTGCGGCCGCAGCTCGTCTCCTTCCCTGGCATGGAGAACCCACTCCACGTCCAGCTCCGAGAACCAGCTCCCCAGAAGGAGCTCTTCGTGTCTGGGGCCAGGGCCGAGGCCTCCGCAGTGCGCCGACGACGAGCCACCGGTGGCGCCGAACGCTCGGATGAGGCCCGTCATGTAGCCGTCGTGGACCATCCGCAGCGCGATGGCGCGGAGCTCCTCGGCTCCATCGAGGCAGCCGGAGAAGCACAGGTCGCCGTCGGAGGAGAAGGACGCGGACGCGGGCGAGCAGCGGGCCGACGCGTCCAAGGCCGGACTGGAGGCCGAGCTAGCGCTCGACGACCAGCAGTAGGCCCCTTCTCCCGCCGAAGCGTCGTCGCTGCTCGCGGGGAAGAACCGCAGCGCCGCCCTGCACCGGCCGCCGGGGACGGAGGCTCTCCGGATCGAATCGCGGTAGGTGCGCAGGTGCCGGGAGACCACCGGCGAGACCATGCTCGCCGTGCCGCCGCCGCCGCCGCACTGCGTCATCTGCGATTCGATCGGTGTGCGGTGGGCAGAGCTCGGTGTCTCGAGTGGTGACTTGGCTCGATAGTTGCCTGGACAGGACAGTAATCATATCATCCTGTAATTTATTTCAGACGATCCACGCCAATCTTCGTTTTTCGAGAGGTCAAAAGCTATCGCGTTCCGCGGACTAATCTTCCCGCGTCGATCGACGACGATGAGAGGAAACAAGCGGACAAAGCGATCAGGCATGTAGAAAATCTTTCAGAGCGGCGAGAGCTCCTCCAGCTCTTCGTCAGCATCGACGACGGCGTCGGGGAGAAGCGTGGCGATTCAGGACTCTACTTCGCTGTTGATGATGGTCGCTACAGCGGCCAGATGGATGGTGGATTTGGATTAATGAATATATAATTTTAAGTTTTTAACCCACGCATCTATAGTGCTATTGCAGCGGGTTAGAGTGGTATTGTATTACCAACGACAAGTCCACAACATGCACCTCTAAAGGTGCATAAAAAAATCTGGTAAAACTATGGATGCACATAGAACAGTTTAAAATATAAGCTCGAACAATAAATTGTGCAAAGAGAAAAGTAAACGGTTCTAATCATTTCGTGAATAGTTAATTGTTATGGATGAGAAGTGAATAGTAGTACAGTACTTCCTCCATTTCAAATTATAATCCATTTGACATTTTTTATCCCAAATTTGACCGCTCGTTTTATTTAAAAAATTATGTAAAATATCACTTCTTTGTTGGGGCTTACTTTGTTAATAAAAGTTCTTCAAAAATTATTTAAATTTGACTATATTTGTATATTTTTCAGCTTTTTAAATGAGACCATTGGTCAAACTTATAGAGTAAATAAAAGTCAAATGAATTATAATTTGAAGTGGAGAGAGTACCCACCTATTGGCCATGTTTGGTTAGGGGGTGAAAAAAATTTTATGAAAATTTTTAGCAGCTTTGACCACTAATTAGAAATATTAAATGAAGTGTAATTACAAAACCACCTGTCGGTGTTCCGTATCACCGGCAAGTTGATTTGTGTGAGCGTCACAGGCTCGAATGGTAGTACAAGCAAAGACACAAGGATTTATACTGGTTCGGGCAGAATGTCCCTACGTCAGTTCGAGCTTTGTGCTCTTGTACTCAAAAGTTTGCAATAGGGGTTACAAACGGGCGAGAGAGGGAGCAAGGGTCCGAAGTCACTGGTTCGTGTGTGTGTGTGTGCGTGTGTAAAAAATGCGGATCCCCTGCATGAGGCTCGCCTCCCCTTTTATAGCCCAAAGGGTGAGGATTTACAGGGAAGAGAGAGATAGAGAGGGAAAGAACAAAAGGCAGGGGTCAGGCGACTCCCGACCCCCTTTTGGCCATTGAGTGGTGGCCCTTTCCGTACGTCCTCTGACAAGATTCCCCCCGTATCCGGGCGGAGGCGGGATATCTGCCTGCCAACTCAATTCCCGCCTGGCTTCCGCGTCCCTCGTCTCCAGGCTTTGACACCGCATCTTCCCTGATGTGGCCTACGGCTGTAGCCCGGCGCGGGTGGGCTCTGACAGCAGATCCAGGCCGTGCCTCCGCCTGAATCTGCGCGGGCCGGATCCGTTGCCCACTCTCCGTCCGTACCGGCGGAGAGGGCTGTCATGTCCCTGACTTCCCGGGACCACTCTGGGCTGTCCGTCCCCGCCCGACATGTCCCTCGTCTTCCCGGCAACCCACGTCTCTGGGTCGCAGGCGAGGCGGACCCTCCTTCGTGAGGGTCGGGCGAGGCGCACCCTCCTCCATGAGGGTCGGCTAGGAGCTGGGCTCCTGTCATCGGAGTGGGCCATTTCCTTAGTTTTGGGCCTTGCGGCCCGTCAGCTGTTCTTCTGGCTTTCAACCACCTCATGTCACTCTTTTGTCAGCTTGATTCCACTCTATTGGACTAAGTTGGGGTACCCATAATCCTTACCCCCAACAGTAGCCCCTGACCCCCGCGGGTTTGTTAAAAGACGCGTGGGGGGGGATCTCTCGTCTCTGCGGCGAGCGTGGGACGTGGTTCGTCCTTCCTCTTTCTTGCCTGTGGGTGCGCACACCCAGTGGGTGTAGCCCCTGAGCCTGTGGGCGGATCAGCGATTCGCGCAGAGGCTTACGCACCCTCCCATCGAAAAAAGTTTTCGGGCTGCGTGCCCTTCTCTTTTTTTATTTTTGGTGACGGGACTCATCGGTGTGCAGGGCGAGCCAGAGTCATGATGGCGCTCGCTGTCCCGCGGCTAGTGCTGACACTGCACGGTTCAGCTCTCAGGGGTTCGGCTCTGCCCCGTCCGGTCGTGTCGCGGTGCGCTAGCCGAGGGCGCCATCAGCCCGTTGGGCGCCGAGCCTTCACGGGTTGCTTCAAACCTCGCCCCTGCGGCTGGTTCAAGCTAGATGCCCTTTCTCGGCTATAAATAGGGGTCCTTGGATGCCCTTTCCTCTTCATTTCCAGTTCTTGCTTCATGCCTCCCCCCTAGCTTATAATGTCTCCCTCCGTCTTCCGCGGCCGACCCCCAGACTGGGCAGACCGGCTTCCTTAGGTCTTGATGTTAGAAGAATGCTTGCGAGCGGCGAGCAATAGCTGAAGAAAGTGTCTTTACCATCCCTCAGCTCAGTGGACATAGCAGAAGAACATAGGGCCCGCGAAGGCCTGGTTCTGCGGTGTCCTCCAGCTTATAGAGGTGGTGAAGCGCCACAGGCATGACATCGGCGCCAGGCTTTGTTGCTGTTCTTCGCACCGTCTGTGTTGGCGACAAGGTTGCTCTCGGAGAGGTGGCGTCAAGGGTGTTGTTCGCCAGTTTGACCCCCCGCAAGGTCTTCGGTGGAGGAGAGGCTAGACGAAGGCTTGCGAGGAGGGCATTCCTCCAGACCTGTGTGGTCCGGAGATTGCTTCTCGAGCTTTCCGAGTAGCCCGGCCGCCATGTCCGCCAAGACAGTGAAAATTGTCACTTAGGTGGCGATGCTTTTGTATCTTGTAATGGCTTCGAGCCGATAACCCTTTGTAATTTTCGTTAACGAAACAATGAAATTTTCATTCTTTCGGCGTGGTTCTTGCTTTGGTTTGTTCACTGGGGGGCTCTTTTGGCCGACCCCCATTCTTGTGTCGTCCTTCCACGCGCTCCTTTCGCTCAGAGTTGGAAGGTTGGCGCATGCCACGCTTTCCGTAGGGGGTGAAGCGTGATGGCCTTGGAGTTAATAACGGGTTAGTTCGAATGGGCCCTGCTCCCGGTTCGTGGGGAACGAGGCTGGTGGGCTTAACGGCCGACCCCCATTCCCTTCTTTCCTAACCCGCGAAGTTACCGGGGTCATTCGGCCGACCCCGGCGGCTTGCTGCCTCCCTCTCGTGGGGATCCTGGGCTGATAGTCGTCGGGATTCGAACGCATCCAGGGCAGCCTGGCGAGGTCGGCACGCGCAGCGGCGTGGCGCAGGCCTGCGCAGGGGCGGCCCGCGACGGGCGCACGCTGGCGGCGTAGTTAACAAGCGTAGTGGCGCGACGACGGTGGCGGCGCCGGAAGCAAAGAGGAAAGGGGCCGGGGAGCATGAGGGGGTCCCGAGGATCCTCACCACGGACTTGAATCAGGCGGAGGAGGGCCGGAGGAAGGAGATCGACAAGCGGGGGCGGAGGTCCGATGGAGCAGCATCTCCGGCGGCCCGGAGATGGCTGCTTTTGGCCGGGGTAGAGCTCGGTCGGGCTCGAGGATGCTCAGCGAAGGTGTGCGGTGGGGCGAGGGGGTGCGTGGAATCGGAGGGGTCGCAGCCGGGGATGGGACTCCGGCGACTGCCCGTCAATCCGCCCCTGCCCCTGCGCGGGCTTGCGCCACGCGTGCCGACCCCGCTAGGCTGCCCTGGATACGGGCAAGGCCCGCCACAACACCGGCCGGCCGCGCGTCGGTGGGGAATGCCGCACCGCCGCCATGCCGACCATGGCTGTTGAAGGGAGAGGAAGAAGAGAGGTGGATCTGACATGTGGGCCCCACATGTCAGTTCCAGGTTTAACAAGGTGGTGATTTGGGCCTCCCATGAACCAATTAACAAGTACGACACTCGCTGCAGTTTTGGGAGTTTGGGGACCGGAATGACACACGCTGCCAAGTTCAGGGACCGAGGGTGCATATTACTCACGTAAAATAGTATCCACCAAAGTACGACGTGGGCCAGACCGTGCCATGCCTGGGCCGCGCCTTAGCAAGCTGTGTCCCAGGCCACCGTACGGCATGGTCCATCAGCCAACTGCCGATTGCAATATCGTTCAGACAATATCAAAGAACACGAGAGGTTTCTGATTTGATGCGAAAACTAGGGTTTGCAGGACAGGAGAGCAACGACTCCAAGCCGCTAAAGCGGCAAACACAAGGCTGACGAACTGCGTCTGTACTCATATATACATGCATTAAACCACAAGACCAAACAAGGAACCAATATTCAAGGTTTCATCTAACATCTTACGATCCATTCATCCCCTGTTCCATCGATGTACAATTTCTGCTGAACAGCTTGATGCAAACAAAACCAGCAGTGTAACGCAACTAAAAACTGGGCAAACAAGCTTGCATGAGAACCGCATCGATCTTGCATGTCCCAGATCAACTGCCTGCAACCAGTAATAACTGGTGGTGCTAGCTAGCGCGATGCAGGATCAGAAATCGTCGTCATCGTCGTAGCTCCGGCGGCGGCGGGGCGGGCGGGCGTCGACGCCCTCGTTGGCGATCTCGCAGGCGTCGATCCACTCGCTGTAGACGTCGACGGGCTCCGTTAGGGCGTTGGCGCTGGTGGCATAGCTCTCCTGGCAGATGCGGCACGACGCCCTGGCGAATATGTGCTGGTCGATGAGGCACCCGACGGCGTCGGGGTGGCCGCAGAACGGGCAGACGAACGCCGTGTCCAGCTTCGCCGGCTTCTTCTTCGGCGGCGCCTTCGCCTTCCTCGACTTCCTCTTCGCCATCGATCCCGCCGAGACACGACGGCGGCGGCGATGCCGCGCCCTAGCTAGCTAGTAGCAGCGGAGACGGCGAGCAGATGGGCGTGATCGGGAGTAGAAAGAGCTGTCCGGTACGCTACGCGATGGCCTCGTGACGAGCCTGGGCCCTGGGGAGGCTTATAAAGGGGTCGACGAGACGAGGGCCCACGTGTCGGTGGTCTACTAGTCACCGACCTTCACGTCCTGACCCCGACTGTGGCATGTCACGGTGTAAAATTTGTGTAAAATATTTTTTTTGTTGTGGATTACTTTATTGATATAAGATCTTTAAAAATAATTTAAATTTAACAATAATTGTATAAATTTTTTAAATAAAATGAGTGGTCAAACTTAAAGTTAAAAAATTAAATGAACTAAAAGTTGAAAGTAAGGCGGTACCTTCCCTGCCAGCGGCGTTCAATGGCGACCGGCCGGCCTTCAGGGGCTGGGATGGGAGGGCAAGCGGCTCGGCGGGCCGAGTTTGCAGTGGTTGTTTCGCGTGCTGAGCTGGGCCTCGTCGGTGGGTGCTGCAGCCGTGCGCCCTGTAGCTGTATGAGGGCCCGGCGGTAGCACCAACCTGGTCCAAGCGTCCAACTTCTCCACTCGAGAAGTACGGAAGGTGTGGGTTGCCGTGTACCGGAGAGGACAGGGACAAAGCACACGCTTTCAAGCAAAGGGCCGGGGCATTTTGGTACTTTATATTACACGGCCTGATGATCGCCGTTAATTATTGCCGCCAAATTTGGTCTGCCAGGACCATACTATTCCTAATTGCAGTGAACATAGGCTGCATCGCAACGTTGCAACCGGGAAATCTAGCTGCCTCCGGCCAGGTTCTTTTTTTTTTCCTTTCCTGAACACGCAAAAGCTTTGGGCATCTCCCTTAGATTTTGTAGAGAAGGAACGTGGAAAGATGAGGACGATTTTAGTACGATTTCGTGCGAGTCGTGCCCCGAATTCCGGACGAATTTACGAAGTTCAAAATCCAACAACATAAACAGCCTCCCCCATCGCATGCACATAGACACTACGCAAGTGGGCACTAGCATCGCTGTCACATGATCAACACAAGAAAATTATGCTTAATTGATTATTCTCCCAGAGCATCTTCTTGTTTTCCAGCTAGAGAAACCAAACAATTAATCACCCGCTCCCCTAACTTGAGGAGCCATCCACCAAACCAGCCAGCCAGTCACCCCTTGATGCTGATTCCTGGAGCTCCCTCTAGGCTCCAATGGCCGGGTGGCAGTACGCCCCGCTGACCCACCCGTCGGCGATCTTCTTGTACGCCGCCTCCGTGAGGTGGATGCCGTCCCAGCTGAGCGACGCCGCCGGGTTGCCGCACGCCGACGCGCCGGCCATGCCGCACCGCGCGCCGTTCTGGTAGTTGTACTTGCCGCCGCCGGCGCCGCAGCAGGCCCGGAGGTTGGTGCTGAACCCGTAGCTCCCGGGGCTCCGGACCATGTCGTAGACGTGGCTGTAGAAGTCGGCGTACATGATCCGGGCGCCCGGGTACTGGCCCTGCAGGCTTGTCACCTTGCTCTGCAGCAGCTGGTTGTGCCGCGCCGACAGCGCGTTGAACCGCCGCAGGCAGCCGTACTGGTCGTAGTCGCCGGCGTTGGAGGTCTGGTACAGCGTCAGGTAGATGGGGAAGCACCCCACGGGGAGGACCCCCGGGACCACCACGTTGGCGGCGCCCAGCGCGATCAGCTGCTCCACGCCGCTGCCGATGGCGTCCACGATGGTGGCGCTCTGCCCGCTCGCCTGCTCCGGCGAGTAGCTGCCGAAGGTCATGGCGTTGTAGTCGTTGCCGCCGAACTCGCCCAGCACGAACAGGGACTTGGACAGGTACGACTTGCAGGCTGCCGTCGTCATCAGGATCAAATCAGAGCACCGTCACGTTAGATCGTTCATCGTTAATTAATGGCCGCTGGCAGAGTGGACCACGCATTCACGGAGAGGGGGTTTAATGGCGGCGGCGTTGATGGCCGGCGTACCCTGTGTGGAGCCGCAGATGGAGGGCATGAGCTGCTTGAACCACTGGATCTGGGTGTTGAGGGGCCCGTTGTTCCAGATCTTGTCGGCGATGCCCAGCGACTGGAAGAAGCCCGAGTCCATGGTGGTGGCGCCGATGATCGCCATGTTCGCGCCCTTCTTGAAGTCGGAGCCGCCCTGCTTCGACGGCTTCAGCAGCGGCAGCCCGTACTTCTCGGCTGCGCAGACAACACCGGATCAGCACGCCACGTCACGTCTCGTTGACAGAGGATGAGCAGCAGAGCAAGGTGCTCTGTTTTTTTCTTTTTTGGAGGGAAACGGCGCGTTTGAAAAATAGTAGTAGTACCGAGGAAGTCGACGACGAGGCGGCCGTCGGAGCAGCGGCAGGTGGCGCGGCCGAAGAAGGTCTCGCCGTAGGGCGGCTGGGTGAGGGTCAGGCCGGCGGGGGGGCCGTTCACGCAGAGGTTGCCGGTGTCGGACATGGAGTCGCCGAAGCTGAAGATGGCGTTGAACTTCTGCCCGGACACGGCCAGGAAGCCGGAGGACACGGCGAGGAACGCGACGACGAGACGAGCCGCCGCCATTGCTGGTGTCTAGGCGAGTGCTCCGAGCTCTGCGATCGCTGCTCGGTTGATGAGGAGGGCTCGCGGAGCTCCGCTGCTTATATAGAGGGCGGCCATGGCGTGGGTTGGGATGTAGCTGTTGCGCCATTAGCCCACCTCGTGTCAGTCTCCTTCGGCGGGCTTAACAACTACTAGTCTACTGCTAATGCTACCACTCGGTTGTTGTGCATGCATGGCCTGGCTTTTCTTTTCTTTTTTTTTCTTTCTTTTTTCTTCTTGGAGGAAACTTGTGCTGCTTTTCTTCTCTCTTTTCCTTTTTTTCTCTCCTTATGTTGTATCATATCAAACGTCAAATTCTGCTCTGCTTTTGGTAATTGCTCTCTTGTTTTTGAGATGTATCTTTTGTTGACAAGAGATTTTGTACACTCATGGCACAAGATGTTGAGATGGCCCAAGTTGTTGGAGCTCTTGTCGTACGCCCGCCGAAGAACCACCTGGGTTCAAGTCGTTTTGGACATAGCAGGAAGATCTTTGCTCCTCCCTATCAAGTATCATACACCTTTTAAATAACCAAACTTGAAAAAAAAAATCATCTTATTTTCCGTGGTGAGTTGAGATGGATGGGTACTACAAGAAAGACTAGTCGTCCACTATGCATGAAAATGTGGGTTAGATATTTTTCCAGTTCCTAATCCTAATGTGTTGCTCAATGAAAGCTAAATGATTGAGTGTATGAAGCATGGGCGCGCGTATCTACTGTTCGAGTTGGACCAGCCGGGTTTGATGCTTGTCTACTAGGGGGCGTTTCATTATTGAGACTAACACCTTTGGCTTTACCCTAATCATCTTCCACCAACTTTCTATAATCTATGCAACTGACAACCTCATACAACTTGGTTCAACTTTGCTGTGCCCTTGATTCTGGACTTCTTTGCATAAAGCATCCACAGCTTGGGAATCACCCCTTTTACAAATAACATAAACTATGAAATGAAAATTGTCTCCTCCCTGTTCTTCTTGGACGTTCAATTTTTTTTTCAACAATGCAAAAAACAGTTGCTAGCTACTCACAAATGGTGTGGACGCTTTCTGAGGACTTAACGCAACTAATGTCACAGCCCAGGAAAAAAAAGAAAAGAAAATGAAAATCCCTCGCCGGGCCCACCCGTCAGTCTCTCCCTCTCCTCCTCTCTCTGTTTTGCGCGGAGCGCGCCGCACCGCGCCGCACGCGTCGCCGCCGCCGGCCATCCTCGCGCCACGTGCCGGCGATCCTCGTTCCGCGCGTCCTTATCCGCACCGGCCGCCTGCTCCCCCTCCCCTCTAGCTCCCGTGCCCGACCGGCCCTCCTCTCCAACCCTAGCTCCCGATCTCCTTCTCCATTGCCGCCGCCCGAGTTCCCTCCCCGCCGTCGATTCGCCCGCTCCGGTGAGCCGTGGCTCAATTCCTCGCGCGGGGAGCTCCCTCTCACCCTCCTCCTCCGATTCCGGCGCTCACCCGGCCTCCTCATTCGTTGCGCAGGGCCACCGCCGCTCGCCTCTGCCCGCAGCCGCCTAGCGCCGTCGCACCGCCCCCTCGTCGTCGTTCCCCGCCGTCCAACCCGCTGGTGAGGCTCGCCGCCACTTCCGCATCGCCGTGCGCACCTCCCCTTCCCCGCTCTGGCCCCGCCTCGTCGCACCGCCGCCGCTCGCCGTCGCCGCGCACGCGCGACGCGCGCGACGCCGTGGCCGCGCCCGCGCCGCGGTCAAGGCCGGCCTCGCCTTGACCCGGCCTGGGTGGGCCGCTGGTCAGTGGGCCCGGCCTGTCGGCCTCTGGGCTGGCCAGACCCGGGTGCACCTAGCATTTTGCTAGGGTTTTCTTAGGTTTTATATTCCTGCAATCTTGTAAAATCCATAGAAATTCGTGTATAACTATTATAAAACTTGTTTTGTTGGATTCCTCTAGCTTATATCTACTCAAGAAAAATATTGTTTTGCATGTTACCTTGATATATATTTATCTATAGTTTTATCTTGCAAAAGTGAGTTTAATGCTTATTTATTTGTGTATTGCTCTAAAAATTTTAACATAAATTTTGTTAGACTCCTTGTGAGGTTTAGTTTTCAGTGGTGCAACTTTTTCACATCATTCCTTGCTGTTTATCAAAGTTTTAGTTTGTTTTCTTATACTTTGTATGAAAATGGTTTAATATAGAATTTTTTACTGGAAAGTGAGAAAATAGTAAAACCAGTTTTGTTAGCTTTGTTTTCATGCATAGTATCTAAGATAATTTTTTTGGATTTGTTTAGTTTATTTTTCATGCCTTTCCCGATTTATCTTGCTTAGAGTAGCTGAAAATTGATCTATTTATGATTACTTATAGGAAAATGCTTTTGCTGCAAAACCAATTTTCTTGAGTTATTCGCCTTGTTCTCTGCATGGTCATTTTAAATGGTGATTTATGCTTGTTATTCAGTTCATTTCTTAATTCTTGCATTGCATTCATGCATTATAGTGACCGAACCGTCGGAGGTCGAACCCGAGGAGCCCACCGAATCCGTCGAGCCGGAACTCGGAATCCCGTTCGTGGTCGAACCCGAAGTTAACCCAGGCAAGCAGCTAAGCATGTTCCTTGCACCTATTTAATCTATTTTAGTTTAGCTATTCCACTTGGGTATTGTGGGCTATATATGTATAGTATGTATGTATTGCATTGTTGTACCTATCTTGATGCATAGTCCTTCCTTGATTTGTTATCCTTGTTCTTGGCACTAGTTAGTTAGTTAATTACTTAACTTGACTAGATGCTTAGCCCTGCTTAGAATACTTCTATTGCTCGCTAGACAGGAATGGTTTGGAGGATCACTTCTACCGGTTACCCTTGATCGCACTGGTTCGGTTGGGTTGTTAAGAGTTTGGTAGTATCGAGATTTGAGCGAAATGGTAGGGCCTAGAGAATGAAATCACATGGGCATAGTCCGCTTGGATCGATTAAGGACTGAGTGGATGACGTCGGTTTTGAGCACCTTTCCGTGCTACCACATATCCAATATAATGGTATGGATGAGCCCATTACCTTCTTTGACTTGATCATTGATGTGCAGTCCTAGCTACGTGACTACGGGCTATGCAGAGATGCTTAGTGTGTCCCCAGGTGGACCTATGTGTAGGAAAATTTAGAGATGTCCCTGGTGGAACTAAGTCTCTACTCGTAAGCTAGGTGTGAGGTTCAATGATCGAGCCTCATTGGGAACGGTTGATGTGAGTACCCCTTGCCCGGCGTGATCGGTTGGGTGAGTCGCATGGTCCTCGCGTCGTGTGGGTAAAGTGGTACACACTTGCAAGGTTATAATCAATTCGAATTGCCGCGCTCTCGGTTATGAGCAAGCTCTTTATCCCATGAACTCCTCATAGAATTTCGATTATGATAGGAATGGTTCATGATATAGTTATGATCAGTTATAGAGTATATTACTCTCTTAATCAACTAAAAGTGTTTGGGGTTGGGCAAGATTAATTAATTCTGATAGGTGATAGTGTAGAGAGCTAATGCTTATGCAATAATTACTTAACGTTAAAGTTTTTACTTGAGCCATTGCATGATCCTTGTTTATGTAATCGCGTAAGTCTTGCGAGTACCTTTTGTACTCAGGTTGCTTTCTAAACCTAGTTGCAGGTGAACCGGAAGTGGTGTTCGGCCACTTCTACCCCGCTGATCCTAATGCGGGGGAGGAGTAGGTCGTTGTG